>NC_091581.1:8434478-8436978 GCF_042767895.1 Penaeus vannamei
TTTTTTTCTTGACTGGATATTTTTTGAAGGAGACAAAAAGGGGGTATTTAAAAAGGTTGGTGACTTCATTTGATATGTACAGAAACACACACACGCACACATACACGTATGTAAGATTACATACACAAATGTATTGTAAGTGTTCTCGTAAATACTAAAGTGAATATCTTGAATGATATGTTTCCTTGGTGTAGTGGGTAGCACGGTCGCCTCCTGCGCGACAGACTCGGGTTCAATCCCCGACGGATATTAGTCTCACAAGATTTTGCATGAATTTCTGTTTGCAGCACTATCTACTTACCTTCCGTTCCATATGCATTTTTACTTTTGTTTGTCTCTTTCTCCGGTGTTTACAATGCGAAGGAGTATGAAGGAATGAGAAGGTTTGGTTTTGGACAATTTTGTTGTTATTCCTCTTATAAGCATGATTGTATTAGTAATATGAGAAGCAAAGAATCGGAAGAGAAAGAAGAGGACGAACGAAGGATGAAGGAAAAGAAATAAAAATCAGGACGGAGTAGGAAAGGTGGAAGGAAGGAAAGAGGCAAAAGAAGCAAATTTGTTTTATTATCTTGCTTAGTGTTATCTTCATTCTACTTTGCCTACTTCAGAGAAGAAATACAGATAACAAGACCTCATTATTTTATTGCATGAGTTTCTGTTTGCATCTCTGTCTACCTACCTACCGTTCCATACATTTTTCTACTTTTGTTTCTGTCTCTTTCTCCGGTGTTTACGATGCGAAGGAGTATGAAGGAATTGGAGGGTTTGGTTTTGGATTTCTTCATTAACGCGTTTCCGCAATTTTGTCATATTCATGATTGTATTAATAATATGAAACACAAAGAATGGGAGGAGGAACAAGTGATGAAGGAATAAAACAAGACGGAACAGGAAATAGGGAGGGAAGGGAAGAGTTTATATTGTCTTGTTTAGCGTTGTTTTCGTTCCACTTTGCCTACTTCAGATTAGAAACACGATCTCATAGACGAGAAGCATAATCATGGTTACAGAGTTTTTGGACTTGCAGCATAGAACAAACTGCACGATCTTTTTACAGCATCTTGATGTTTACTTATATATTATGAGAGGTTTGTTGTCACTGTAATTCACAGTGTCATGAAATAAATGAATGCTGCTTATGGTCCGGAATGAAAACAAATCAGACAGCATAGCTACTACTATTGCATTGTGACAGCTGGATCCATGGATAGGTATCTTTTGTTTTGGTATGAAATGGATTGTTATAATTTACCTTACTATCAGGATATCTTGTTTATATTTCATTTGACTCTATTCCCATGGAACTATATTTTCTTTTATATTGATACCATTTATAATCATTATTATTATTACTATTATCGTTGTTATTGTTGCTGTTGTTGTTGGAAGCTGTGTAAGGAGCCTCGCTGCGAAAATCAAGATTTATACCACCAAATGTGTCAGTGCAGGTCAAGATACAGCTGAGAAAGAATAAGATGGAAAGTTAGTTATTTACGTAAGAAAAACATGTTAGCTGATCTTTTAGACTTATCAAGAGTCGGAGAAGTTGCAATCTCTGAAGGCAATCTATTCCAAAGCCTACAAATGGCAGGAAAAAGCCTCTAGAAAACTTATTTGTAGACGATAGACTTTCATTAAATGTCATTGAATTGAGGGCTTATCTGATAACTCTTACAGGTTGATAAAAATCTGGTAAAAATTTATAAAGGGGATGTGAATTAATTCTTTTATACATATACACTATTGTTAAAGCATATAATTTCATGGCAACTTACAAAAGGTATATCAATTTATAGTTGCCTTTGAAAACGTACTGTAGTTAGGTAAAAACTGTTACCTGATCAGAAAATTACATGAAACTTATGATCGAAACAAGATTTTGTCTAACAGGAATTCGAGTGAACGCCAATAATTAGAATTAGAGATTGGAATTGATTTCCACTGATGTTCAGAAATAAGTAAGAATCTGGTTGTACTACTCCTGGCTGTATGTTTTGTTTTTCGGCGCCGAGTGTGACAAAGGAACTGTGCCGCGATGTGTAGTAATTCAAACAATAACGACACGCGGCGTCGGACATTTAAATTTCAAAGGGAAGGGATTGCTCTTACGCCCGCCAACACGGCGCCTCACACGCGGGCTTTTTAACCTAATTCACGTGATTTTTTTTCCTTCTTGCTCTTTCACCTCGATTAATAAATTTGCTCAAATGGCTTACTGTTTTACCTTATCAAACACATTTTTAAAGTTGAGTGTGCGTAATCCACCTAGACGTCTGGCAGAAAAAAAAAAAAAAAAATGAGATTTGATACATATGACCTTACCTCCCTAAATCAAATTGCTGCCTCGATATTTTCTGTTTATCTTAATGCAAGACACGTAGACAGATAGATAGAGGGAAAAATATATATATATAGAGAAAAAAAAAAATCCTAATATTATACATACAAAACTCTACATTATTTTTAGAACGCATTTTTTTTTTCTAAATATTGTAGG
>NC_091581.1:8444478-8469478 GCF_042767895.1 Penaeus vannamei
GTAGTAATGGTAGGCGATACTTTGTCCTATTTCAATATCCTTCTTGTAAGCATGTCATTATCTCTCTTTCCCTCTCCCTCTATCTCCATCTCTCTCTCTCTCTCTTGTGGAATTCATGTCAAACAAATTGCAAAAGGAACAACGAAGGGAAGAACAAGAAAACAACACATGAATATTCATGTATTTTCAATGTTCTTCCCTACGTTGTTCACCCCCCCCTCTCTCTCTCTCACCCCTCCCCATCTTTCTCCTAGTGACCAAAAGTCTTCTCCTTCCCGTTCTCATCCCCTTCCGCCCCCTTTCCCTTGAACCAACCTTACCTGATACGGTCAGTCCAAAATGCTATCATAGAAGCTGCGTAAATTATTATAATTATCTCACCGTTAAAAAGGCCATAAAATGTGACCTATTGTTAAGATAGAGATGGCTAGATAAATAGAGAGAGAGCGAGAGAGAGAGAGAGAGAGGGAAAGAACAAAAACATGTACGTACATCCCTGTTACGTTCTTTCAATCTGTATAGATAAATAATTGGAAACAAGAGACATTAACCGAAAAGAGCCAAGAGATAATTACTAGTGAAAACGGTACATCATCATCATCCTCTCTCTCTCTCTCTCTCTCTCTCTCTCTCTCTCTCTCTCTCTCTCTCTCTCTCTCTCTCTTTCTCTCTCTCCCTCTCACAGGCAATCCAGAAGAGAAACATTTTGGAGAAAGATTCTGTGTTCGCGTATTTTGTGCCAGTTTCTCCCATCGCGTGTTGGGCTCCCGCGAATGCGTTTCTCAAGTCCTAATTTTCTTTTCATGCAAATGCTGTCTATAGAATTATGGTCTTTGAAAGTGATGTTATTTTAATGAAATTCTCTTCGTTATTCTGTTGCTGTTCTAGGTAGGGTCCCACCTGTATTTCTACTAAGCAAAAGTTTTATTATTGTTTATATTTTTACAGTTGTTCTCGTTACTGGGACCTCTTCAATTTCATTATCTTTATCATCACCATGGTTGTTATAATTACTATTTCGAGAATGAAATGAGTCGTTAAAGGGCCTTTAAATATCCTACGAAAAGATAAATATCGTGATATATCTGAAACAAGGTTCATTTTATGTTTGTTCATCAATATGCATTTCCCCGTGTAATTTGAACATCCCGTTGTTCACCCAGTTCACCACGCCCTCCCCTGATTCTGAAAGACAAAGTCGGATTTTGAATTCCTTACTGATGCTCGTAAACAATTTGCAAGTCATCGTGTTGCACTGCAAGCGATCGCTATTCCACGGCTGATCATGCTTCTGTTTCAAGTTGAATCTATAAATGTATTCTTTCTGTAATCATTATTATTCTTGTTTATTGTTATTATTATTATTATTATTATTATTATTATTACTTATATCGTTATCAGACAGAGAGGGGGAAGACAGTGAGAGAAAGGAGGGGAGAGGGAGACGGAGAGAGAGAGAGGGAGAGGGAAAGGGAGACAGATATAAACACATATGCAAATACTGAGACAGAGACAGACAGACAGACAGAGGGATGAATAAAGGGAAACAAAGACAGGCCTCGAGGAAGACAGAAAGAGGGAATGATAAAAAATCCATGTACGAAAAAAAAACTGATGAAGTAAGAAAAGAAAAGAAAAGAAAAGAAAAAAAAAAAAACGGAGGAGAATCAAGCAAATGAAGAACAGCTGTTCTCCCAGAAGCTGAAAAAGCCTTTTCCGAATCTTCGCTTGGTCATTGGCTTCGGCGATCAAGAAAAATGTTTCCGTAACAATTACATTTGAACATGACAAGAAATCGCATGTTCTGTCCTCAGAGTCGCCACTTATGTAAAGGTTGCAAAAAGAGAACAATAATGCTAATGATGTTAATAATGATAAACTTGTATTGCAAGTGTATCTGAAGCCAAATTTGATTTCCATCGACATAATCGGTGATCTGTGCATGAACCTCACCCATTTGTTATTATTATTATTATTGTTACTATTATTATTATTATTATTATTATTATTATTATTATTATTGTTATTGTTATTATTATCATTATTATCCTTATTATTCGTGTAATAGATAGATGGATAGATAGAGATAGAGAGAGCGAGGAAGAGACAGATATTGATACAGGTATAAAGTTGACACAATACTAGCCAGGTAGCAACTGTTTACTATACCTGTTTATCTATCATGAACCTGTCTATCCGAGTTCTGTTATAGGTAAAGATAGCCATTTCAAGTGCATGCGAAGGTGATATTGTCATCACAATTGCTGGTAGTGATAGTTACATTTACCCCTATTCCCATTTATAAAGGCTATTACTGATCTTTATTATCATTGTGCTTACTCCCCTCATTTTTTTCTTATTGCCTTTACCACTTATTATGATAATTGCCGTTATTGCCATTTTCGTCTTTATCCTTCACGTCTTTCTCTTTCCTTCTGATTATTAAAGTAATAATAGTATACAAAGAACATTTCTAATAATAACGGTAATAATAATAACAACACAACAATAATAATGATAATAATAATAAGTATAAATATAATAATAAGTATAATAGTAATAAGTATAATAGTATTAATTAGTATAATAGTAATGATAATAAGTATAATGATAATAAGAATAATAAAATAACAAGAGCAATGTTCATATTTATGATAACATAATAATAACGATACTAATACCAACAATATATTAATGTTTATGAACAATAAAACTCCATTGCTTAATGTTAATCACCAGGGAAGACCCTGTGGTGTAGTAGTTAGCATAACGGTCCTTGAGATCGTAGACCCGGGTTCGACCCCCGGCTTAGCGCTTCCCCTTTTTTTCCCCGTTATAAATGGAACATGTCCGTATATATGAATATCAACTAAGTCTGACCTGGCATAATTTTAAGAAAACTGATCGTTTGCGTTTGTTTGTTAGTTTGCTCGACCTTTGTGTGTGACAACATTTGAAGACGCTATATAAAACCAAAGAAATATATATAGCATTGCATTTTTTCATTTAATTATAATCAAAATTACAACGGAAATAAGTCGTGTGGATATTATGCTTATGATTTATTTATACAATGAACGAAGACATACGCACTGCTTTATCCACACGAACAATCTCACAACACAGATTAAAACAAATATATCCATACTGTGTTCAAAATATCCATATTTCTCGTTTGACTAATAGCATGGTTGTTCGGATGAGTTCCTTTCAACGTTTTCCTATTTTCAGAAAATTTATTATTCTTGAAACTGTTAATAATGACAATAATATTAATAATTGTTATTTTAATGCGATTTTCTATTAATCCGGCACTTCTCTCTCTCTCTCTCTCTCTCTCTCTCTCTCTCTCTCTCTCTCTCTCTCTCTCTCTCTCTCTCTCTCTCTCTCTCTCTCTCTCTCTCTCTCTCTTTCTCTCTCTTTCTCTCTCTCTCTGTCTCTCTCTCTCTCTCTGTGTGAATGAAATTACATTTAATTACAACCGTTTGATACCATCTATTATGATACCATATGGTATATTTATATAATATTCCCTTAATTTATATGTTTAATATTAGGATGATTCTCGCCTCGCTTTCTCTCTCTCTCTTTCTCTTTCTTTCTTTCTCTCTCTCTTTCTCTGTCTCTCTTCCTCTTCTTTTCCTCTTTTTCTTTCTCTTTCTTTCTTTCTCTCTCTCTCTTCCTCTCCTCTCTCTCTCTTTCTCTCTCTCTCTCTTTCCCTTTTCCTCTTCCTCTCTCTCTCTCTCTCTTTTCCTCTCCCTCTCCTTCTCACTCTCATTCACCCTCTCTCCCTCCCTCCCTCTCTCTCTCTCTCTCTCTCTCTCTCTCTCTCTCTCTCTCTCTCTCTCCCTCTCCCTCTCCTTTCTCCCTCTCCCTCTTCTTCTCCCTCCCTCTCCCTCTCCCTCTCCCTCTCCCTCTCCCTCTCCCTCTCCCTCTCCCTCTCCCTCTCCCTCTCCCTCTCCCTCTCCCCCTCCCCCTTCCTCCCCCTCTCCCTCTCCCTCTCCCTCTCCCTCTCTCTCTCTACCTCCCTCTCTATCTCTGTCTCTCTCCTCTCTCTCTCTCTCTACCTCGCTCTCCTTTGCCCTTTATCAAGCGACCTACTCATCTCACCTAAGCATAAGATGTCGGAACCGCCTCTGCGATGGCTCGAGCGCCCACTCTGACGCCCGCGGTGGGCTGGCTGGCTTCCGTTGAGTTCGCACCTCGAGCGCTTAAATCACAAAAGAGTGAAAATAAAAAGGTCCGCGTTAAAACGAGTTTGTTGTAAAAGAAGAAAAAGTATGATTAATACACCGGCGACTCCAGACAATAAGAAAGTAAACAATGAAACAAGGCTCAGGGTGCAAAAAGAGAGGCGGACCCCCCCTCCCCCCCTCCCTCTCCCTCTAGCTGCTGGTGTTAACTGCTTGTTTAAGGTTTACAACAATTAAATAAAATGGGGTGAATCGAGATGAAAAACAAATAAATAGCAAGCATTGCTACAGGCGAGGTGCTATTAGGAAAAAACAGATCAGAATCCACTACGATCATAAAGAGAAATCCTGGAAATGAATATACAAAATACTTTTTTTTTTTTAGGTATTTGTTTATTAATTGCATTTCTTTCATCGTTTGGTTTCTGCAGCAAAATTCTTCCACGTCTTTATAAAAACAAAGTTCGAGGTTTAATCGCACACAGTCCCCCACTTTCAAGCTGTGAACTTTGCTTCTTAATCTTCTATTACAAAACGCTTGGTAATAGTGAAATGATTTATCGAATAGATGGCAACATATATCACATATAAAACCGTTCTCTCTCTATCTACATATCTATATACCTATTTATTTGTCTCTATCTCTGTATGTACGCATATATTCTATAATATCTATCTATCTATAACCTACCAAGTTAATTTCTGAATTCTAAAATTGTAAATATTTAAAGGTTATTTCATTTTCATTTGTGATCAGTTACAACAAAGAAACCGTTCTGTTCTCACAGAACTTAGAAAGTTTCATTAATAACAAGGATTTTCGTGAGAACAGTTGTTGAAATACTAAGATAATGTTGAAAAAGCGATCATCGGGGACCCTAGAAAGCCAGATTAATTATGGTCATTTTGCACATTTATGCAAGGTATGTCAAAGCATTTACTATTTATTCGCGGTTTGTCTGTCCCCGTCTGTCTGTCTGACTCTCTAATATTGATAATGTTAATTTGGTCAAGAAAAAGGGGGCTATCATAATAACTGTAATAACATTAATGATATCTAAGATGAACATAACCTTCTCAAATCCAGTTACAAAGATTGAGAAATGTATTCTTTTTCCTTCTAAGCTTTGCCATATTGTACTTCTCTATATATATGGGTGATATTACATATATATATATATATATATATATATATATATATATATATATATATATATTTGTGTATGTGTGTGTGTGTATACATGTGTGTGTGTATGTGTACATGTGTGTGTGTGAGTGTGTGTGCGTATTGGTATTACAAAACTTTCGTCTTTCGCGAATAACGTACAGAAACTAATCTTATATATCATAATCTAATCATTTTTGTATGTGTATCTATTTTTTCGTGTTGTCATACATATGTCACTTGTATTTGGTGTAATAAAAGTTATAGAATGACGCTGCAGTAAGAATAGATACTGAATGAGTGCGAACATAACGTAGGCAGAAAGATATAAACATATAAATAATTGCGAACTATTGTGCTTAACTAATACAAACACTATAAATCACATACACACCTATTTTACTTCTCTTTTGATAAGTGTGCGAAGATTTTTTTGCCATTAAATAGAGTAATAAAACGGAACTGTGTCAGAGACAATTTGGTGAATAAATGTTGCATAGATAGATAGGGAGACAGATATACAGTGTATATATTTCGAGTGTATATATACAAATATATATACACATGCGTGTGTGCTGCTCTACGTAAAAATACATGAATAAATAACACACACACAGATTATATATATATATATATATATATATATATATATATATATATATATATATATATATATATATATATATATATATATATATATATATATATAGATATGTGTGTGTGTATAATATAGAGAGAAATATAGAGAGAAAGAAAGAAAAAAATAAAATAAAATATATGTGTAGTTTTACATACATGTGTGCGGGCGTGTGCGTGCATGTGTGTGTGTGTGTGTGTGTGTGTGTGTGTGTGTGTGTGTGTGTGATCGAGATGTGTCTGACGAATCTCTATGGATGTTTACGAACGTGACTCTCCTCTCTCCTCCCTCTACCAGCAGTAGTAGTAGTAATAGTTATTAAAGGCGACCGTGCTAGCCACTACAGCACGGGGACACAACATACACTTGAAATTTAGTTCTATACTAATTACATAGTGTTTATGTAGGTTATGCTCCATATGTTATGTGTGAATTCATGTGTTATGTTTCTCTCTCTCTCTCCGCCAATATAGTCTGTGCGATATATTTATGTTTCAATTATTTACTAATATAGTTCTTAAATAATACATTCTATTATCATTGTAGCAATACGGAGTGTACATTCTTCGAATTATCTATCTCTACCATGGGTTGAAATTAATAGAAACTGGAAAATCAAGGACTGGCTCTAAATTGCCCTCATGGGATGCGGAAAGCAATACTGGAATCTTACACTTGTTCAACCTAACTCTGCATCGGTAATGGTATGGAATGATTGCCTGAAACTATTTTACGCGGTGTCAAACGTTAATCAAGCCGTTTCCTCCTTGCTTACCGCAGTTTTTCTCCGGTAAGTACAAATGGCCCCCGCGCCTTCACAGCTGGCGCTGCATCCGTCCTTCTCTCATCTTTATCAAATTATTTTCTAAATGTGAATTGATCTGTAGTTACAAATGTATGATAATAAACAATTGTAATTGCAATAATAGTGATAAAAGTGATATGATATTGATTAGGATGATAGTACTACTGCTGCCAGTAATAATAACCATAGTAGTTAATGAGAGTGAACGAGAAAAGTGGGGAAGAGAGAGAGAGGGAGAGGGGGGAGGAGAGAAGGAGAGGGGAAGGAGGGAGAGACGAAGAGGGGGGTTACTGAGATATAGAAAGAGTATGTTAACGAGGGAGGAAGAGAGAAAGTGGGGGGGAGAGGGAGAGAAAAGTCATTTTTCGTAATTCACATTTTTGTGGGATGAATATTTTTCGAGGCCAATTTGCTTTTGAACTCTCCCTTTCTCTCTCTCTCTCTCTTTATACATATACACACATATAAACGTAAACAGATCAAAACAAAACAAATATATATATATGCATTTTTAAGCAAGAGGATAAAGGCAGATAAGCAACCAGAAAGAAAGATAGAAATGTTGATGAGCGTGTAAACAAATTTAGATATTAAAACAAATTCATACTTAAAAATCGTAACATTGTGGTCTCCGTCGGGAATGGAACCCGAGTCTGTCGCTTTAATATTTTGAAAGGAAGTTATCCTCATGCTAATGCAATTCTCCCCAAAAGAACTTGTTTTAGATATAAATAAAAAGTTTCAGAAAATAAATATAATTCTCTATACCCAATTCACCGCACTTTCCCCCGAATCAGGAAGCAAAAATTAGGTTGTAAATTCCTAGATCTTAATGTGCCTTTAAACAATTTGCAAGTCATCGTGTTGCACTGCAGGCGATCGCTGTTCCACGGATCCCGATTCCGGCAGTTGATCATGGTTCCGTTTCATTCAAATTTTATATATTTATTCTTGTTTTGGAACTTGCATTACACGTTGGAAGCTTTTTCTATGTGTGTAGGAAACAAACACGAAAAGAAAAAAAAAAAAATTATATCGTCTCAGCCAGGAATCGAACTCGGTCTTCCGGTTTTGAAGACCGGAGTGCTAACCATTACACTACAGAGACTTCGTTGATAGAGAAAGTTCATTAGGGAACTTAATTGTTCACAAACAGTGATGTACGGACATGTTCATGAAGCATCTCATATTTCAAATGTCGTAAGGTTTTTATGTTATGTAGTTGGTCTTACGTAGATCAGCTGTTCACACCTTTCCTTCATTGTCGGAAAAAAAACTTAATTGCTATTAGTATTGTTTATAACATAATGATAAGGAAGGCAACTCAACGATGAAAACCAGTATTAATAGCATTAAAACGTTCGGCGGGTTATGAATATATTTTTATACACTCAGTTCTTATGCGTCAGTGGCTGTTTCATGTAAAGCCTCATCTATATTAACCTTAACTTGTAATGGTTTTAATACTTGCATACTGATAAAGAGAATGAAAGATAAGCGTCTTACAAATGTAATTAAATTCATATTACACAGATACACACACACACACCGATATATGTATGTATATATATATATATATATATATATATATATATATATATATATATATATATATATATATATATATATATTTATACAGATATAGGGCGGGTTGGTCAGGGTCCTTATAGTAGCCTGTAATGACTAGTTTAAGTAAAATTCGTCTAAAAAAAATTATCTATATAAGAAAGAAAGAAAGGAAAAAAATAAAAAACAGCAACTACAAAGGAATTAGACACGTTTGATATAGATGAAAGAAAAGCATATACACGTACACATTAGAAATCGCAATTGCTGTAAAGGCAAGTCATCATAATGAATGAAAGGTAAATAAAGACTTCCCTGAACTCTATTTCGTAGTATACTTATATTGAAAAGTCTGTGAACCAAGATATAACCTTCTGTTGTGAAACATACTATAAAAACCGCCATGAATCATAAGCCTACATCCCATAAGCATAACGCACCAGTAGGTTCAAACGATCACTTCATTTGATAATGATGATGGAATTCTTTATGATAATGATTATAATTTAAATGATTTAAGAAACTGGCGATAGAATGTACGTCCATACATTATACTTACGTACATACATACATTCCCTCTCTCTTTCTCTGATTTCCCTGACTCCATTTTCTCTGCCTCGTCCTCATGTTTCATCTCTCTCTCTCTCTCTTTCTGGATTCCCTCTCCCTCTTCCCTTTATTCCCACTTTCTCTTTCCCTACTGTTATGATTTTAGTAATAACAATGGTAGAAGTAATGATAAACAAAATACCAATTATAACAAGTGATGTTAACATATTCATCGTCTTAATAAGGTTTAAAGTCATATAACAACAATAAATAACTAGATAAAAGATAATGACAAATTGTCTCCGCCGGGAGTCGAACCCGGTATTCCCGCTTTAGAGGCGGCTGCGTTGACCGTTACACCACGGAGACTTGCTAATATAAATGTTAGAAAAAAAATAATTATTGATATGCCAGCTGCCCTGCGTTCGGCCGCCCTGCGTTCCCCAATTCCAAAGGCGGATTTTCCTCGATCGTTTCTCGCAAACCAAGAACGCCAATTCTTCCGGTCGATCGCCGCACGAAGCACAGCGGTTGAGGCGCTCTCCTTCGGCGTTTCTTTCGTATCCCTTGATTCACAACCATATCTTGGGCAGATTTATTCTGAACAGGAAACATAGCAATGGTAACAATCTTGATAAACATGATAGCATAAATAATTATGATTAAGATAATAGTTTTAGCAGTTATGACAGATATCAAAAATCAAGATATAAATAGACTATACTTAGCAATTTCTTTTACGCAGCAGGGTAGCGCAGTGGAAGCGCGCCGGGCTCATAACCCGGAGGACCGTGGATCGAAACCATGCTCTGCTCCAAAAACAAAAATATTTTATTTTATTCTTATTTATCTAATAAAAATATATACATATTTCTTTTTACTTTTATTTTCAAAGAAGAGAAGCGTTGTCAATGAGTCTTGTTAGATTGTAATCTGTGATCATATGGAATAGGGATAACTGATAATAAAAGCAGTAGTAGAAGTAAGGCTAATAATAAATAATAGTAATGATAATAATGATGATAATAATGCAAATGATAGTAATAATAATGAAATCAGTAACGATAATAATATTAACAATAACAATAAAAATAAAGTTGATAATGAAGAAAAAAAATAATAATGATATTACTGGTGATAATAATGATAATAAAAATAATAAGGTTAATAACAGTGATGGTATTTATGATAATGCCAATGCTGAGAATAACATTGGCAGTTAAATTATGATAATGATAATTATAATGTTAATAACAATAATAGGAACGGTAATAAAGATGGTATTATTGGCATTGATGATGAAAATGACAATAATAACTGTCGTAGATATTAAAGTCAAGGAGAATGATGATAATACTGTATAGCGATAATACTGTAAACTTTGCCAGCGTTTAAATAAGTGTTCTGCCATTCGGGATAATAATCAAATAATTATAAATAATGACAAGGATAATGGACGTAATAATACTTATGGCAATAGTTGTGGTATTGCTTGTAATATGATTAATCATACTAATGGCAGCTGTAATACTACAATAAAATGCAATTAATGGTAATGGCAATGGTGATAATCACGATGAAGCGATTATTTACGTGATAATGAAAATTACATTTATCATTGTGGCGTAAATAACCATGAAGAAGAAAAATGGAATAAACGGAGCCAAAGGGAAAATAGGAGGAATATAAATGTACATAGTTCATAAAGTGATATTTAGAAAGATGAGATTTGATATAGACAGACATATCGAAGGAAGGAAAGAAAGATACAAAGATAGATAACACTGGTTGAAGAAATAGAAATAGAGTAATAATGATAACAATCACGTTAATTATCTCAATAAAGAACATACAGTTGGTGGAACTACGATGATAATGAAAACTGTATTCATGACTGAAGTAATAGTAAAAGTACAAGAATTACAATACCAGAGAGACATGAATAACCAAGGAGAAGAAAAGGAAAAGAAACGAAGGCAATAGGAAAATAGGAAGAAGAAAATGGATCTTGAAATTACATTAAAAAAGTCTTCTGATAGATAGATAGATACAAGGTTAGATAGATAGGTAGACATTAAGAATTGGATAAAACTTAGATCATTCATAAACTAATATTTAGAAAGATTAGATTGACATGACGAGACAGATAGAAGGAAAAGGAGACATACAGAGAGGGAGGAATATCATTACAGGTTAGTTTTCGTGGCGCCAACGTTCGTATTACGAATATCAATGAAGCCATACCTGGAAAGGAAATTCTCGCACCTTTTTGAAATATAGGTCTAGAAAAAATGATTAATGGCGCAAATGTATCGAAGGTTTGAGGAAGAAGGGACCGCGAGTATAAAAAGGTTGGAAACTATTGTACTAAAACAATGAATCAATTCTTCTGGGTTCTTTTGTCTGTAGGTTCTTTGAAACTCTAGTTGCAAGTGAGCTTCATTGAGACTAGTCGCCACACACGATAAAGGTACAAAAGGGCAGGTGAGGAAGAATCAAATGAGCCTGCAGTCTCCTCGGGCTCAGCCGTCTCGCTCTCTGATTGGCTGAGGGGTTGGCGCCTGCGTGGAATGTCCGAGGGACCATGACTCTAAGACAGGACACTGGAATGCAGGGATTATAAGTGAGACTAGTTGCATCCAGACATGGACACAGTATGCATATATTGCAGTATTATAGAATGTAATAATATAAAGTAACTGGAGAGCTATACATTTAGCATATCACTTTATATATAGAGGCGTAGTCACGTGTCTCTAACTTTTCATATCTATACATCGGTGCAGCCACAGATTTAAGAAATACTGCAAAGGAGATTCATACTATTTACTGAATATTTTTGTTTCTCATACCATAAAATAATAGTTATAATGCATCGTAGGTTTGAGAAAGGGTCCGCAAGTATAAATAGTTTGGAAGCCATTATATTAAAACAACACTGTTAGTAATAACATGGGTTGTAATGAGAAATACCAACATAAGTTCTTGTAACAATAATGATAATGTATTTGATGACGCTACCTACTTTCATCTTGCTGTATCAAGACTTCGCAATACAACGCGAATATGATTTACGGAATCTTTCCTCCGCATCCTCATCGGCGCACAGACCTGCATCTCGAGGAGCATTTGACGCCGCCTTTGCTGTCATTCTCTTGGTATTTTAGAGATCATTGGATTATTTATTTACTAGACGTGTGTCTGTTATTATCATTGCTTTTATTTTTATGTTAATGTTATAATTGTTATAATAATCAGATGTAAAAGTAGTGCTATTAGGCTCTTAGAATTTCTCTCTCCAATTTTGATACCTGTTGGCGTTTCAATCTTCTGTACCGCCATAGATATGCTGCGGCGCTGCTCCAAAGGCTGATTTTCCTCTACAGTTTCTCGCAAATTCGCTCCGACCGAGAACACCATTTCTGTTGGTCGATCGTTGCGAGAAGCACAGCCGTTCGGACACACTTCCTCGGTATTTAAATGGCCCTTAATCAATAACATTACCTTAAGGCATAAAGCTTGATAATGATAATGATAACTCTCCTGAGAAGTAGGAAGTTAATGATAATAGTAGTAGTAATAGTATTGATGTTCATAATAATGGCAATAAAACTTATAAACATGACAGTAATAATAATGAAAATGATAATAACAATATAATGATGCTGATGAAAATATATAAAGCTAAGAATAACAACAGTGATGATAGTGATATAATGAGAATGAGAATAAAGATAATAACAAGGAGATAATTATGAAGATGACGGTGAGGGAGATAACAAAACCCTCGTTGATAAGGTAACGGTGATAAGAAATAGCGATCTCATCGCCCTATTTTACAACTGCATAATAAGAATTATATAAATCTTGGTAATGGAAGTAACAATGATTTCAGTAGTGATAATGACAATGATAATGGTAAGGATGATAAAATAAATAACGAAAGTTGTGATGGAATTGATTATACTGATAATGAGAATTAGGATGCTGTGTAATGAACGTAATGGTAATAATGAGAATAATCACGATGGCTTTACAATGAAACTGTAACAATTATTATGGCGGCAATCACCTTAATTACCTCAATAATGGAAATACATATGCTATTAGCCCTAATTGTGTAGCCATAAAATGATAGTCATAACTAAGATAACAAAGAATCAGGAAGAAGAAAACTGGAAGAAACGCAGGCAATAGGAAAGTGGGAAGAAGAGAATCAGAAAAAGGGAAGCACATTTAAAAACAAATCGGTGGTGAGATAGACAGGTGGACATTAGGAGTTAGATTCTAAAAACGATGAATATCAGCAAATTGCGATTTGATAGAAAGTGAGACAGAAGGACAGAAAGAAAGAGACATGAATTTACAAAGATCAGTAAAATCATAGTTTTAAGGGAAAATATGAGTAAAATTTGTACAGATTACTGAACATCTTTTTCTTTCGTACCTTTAAAAGAAAATAAATGTATCGTAGGTTTGTGGAAGAGGCCGCAAGTGTTAAAAGTTTGGAAGCCATTATATTAAGACAATAATGAAGCGCGCCGGGCTCATGACCCGGAGGACCGCGGATCGAAACCACGCTCTGCCCCAGATATGCATTTTTTGTTCTTCCTTTTAATAGAGAAAAGTCTCGATGTGAATGAAATGAGGATGAATTGTAGTTTGCAGCAAGCTTTTAATGGGATGTTGATATGGAGCTGTGATGATGGCGACATAATGTTAATAATGATAAACCTTTTTTTTTGTGTGTGTGTGATGATATGGAAAAGTGATGCTGACAATACGAATAACACTCCTGCTATGTAGGAAGAAAATAATAGCTGTAGTAGAAATAGTAATAGTAATAATGATAATGATAATGATAATGATAATGATAATGAAACTGGTAAAAATGATAATAATAATGATAATGAAACTGGTAATAATGATATGACAAAATATTTTAAGGACAATGATAATGATGATGATATTAATAATATATATTGCTAAGAATAACAATAGTGATAGCGATATAATGATAATAGGAATGAAAATAGTAACAAAGAAAGGATAATAACATTAATGATAATGAAGATAAAAACAAAAACAACAAAACTCTCGTTGATGAAATAAAGGAAAATGATTTAAAAAAATAGCATCTTATTGCACTATTTTACCCCTAGATCATTTTTGGACATTTTTTATCATAATAAACGTTTAAATACTTATGATAATAATGAAAAAATGTCACCAGTGGAGGATGCACATGCAGAACAGTTCAGTAAAAAAGACAATGACACACGCATAAGGCCACAGCATTCTTTTTCTTTTTCTTTTTCTTTAATAGCGGGCAAGGCTGGTGATAATGAAAGATCGGCGGGAGGAAAAAAAAATCCTCAGCTCCTAAATAAGACATGTGTACCTCCTCCCTTCCCAAGATCAGAAGTAAAGGAATGTCTCAGTTCCAGTCCCACCTGGAGGAAGCACAGTTCTGTTTTAGTCGAAGTCTTTGAGAAGTTGAATGAAAACAAAAAATTCTTTCAACCAGAATTTGTCATTTTGGATATCAAAATCAAAAATATTCACGATAGACAATAGCCATGACATGATAGTTAGGTATATCCGCCAAATATATTTTATTTTTGTTTTAAGGACAATGAATCATAGGTAAATTGATTTGTATTTTTTTCTTTCTTTCTTTCGTGGGCGTCACAAAATCGGTAGGAAATTAGAATAATAAAGATTCGGGATTTTATTTTTTTTCAACTTCCTGGAAATAAATTCCGGCGGGCCCGCTTTTCAAGAAAAAAAATGCTGTGGCCTAAAGATGAGATTAAAAATGTTATATATATAGGTCATAAACTGATATTTAGAAAAATGAGATTATATATATATATATATATATATATATATATATATATATATATATATGTGTGTGTGTGTGTGTGTGTGTGTGTGTGTGTGTGTGTGTGTGTGTGTGTGTGTGTGTGTGTATAGATAGATAGATAGACAGATAGATATAGATATACATTATATATATATATATATTTATATATATATATATATATATATATATATATATATATATATATATATATATATATATATATATATGGCGCAAGGGGACCGACGGATGGAGGAAGGGGTCGGAGATAGCCAGGGATCCCTGCAAATTATCGACCACTCATTCAGTTGCAATAATTAATGTAATAAAGCAAAAGTGCAGCAGAATCACTTTATTCTAATGGTTTCATTGTAGCGTCTCGTTAGCAAAGCGCCAGCTTATACCGGTTAGAAGGAACTGCAAAACAACATCCAAGAGGTTTTTCTGTGGAGGCGCGAGCATCACTCCTGAACTACAGCGAAACAATTATGCTACTTTATTCTAAACCTTAGTATAAGTTTGTTTTTCATTTCTTTTGATATACTGTTGTGACAGGATGGATGTCCCTAAGGCAGAAGAGGAACTATAGACCTTTAATACATACGCTTTACCTCAAAATACGAAGAAACTGTCCACGATTCTATAAAACCCGAATAAAAGCAGATTATCTAAATTCTTGGTTCCCTGAATCCCAAATGACCACATGTAGGCCTGCTTAGGCGACCGGGGGAGAGGCGAGCAGATTCACGGCGGTTTCTTTGGCTCAAACAAACGACCGGTTTTTAGAGACAAACGGAGTCCAGGGCGGTGCTTCTTGAGCCATGGTGGGCTGCGGAATCCCCCGTGGGAAGCCACCGCCGGCTAACTACGTGGATGTGGGGATTGTGGGTACTTGAAATGCGGTGTGGGAATGCGCGCTGGGCATTCTGAATGTCATCTGATGTTAATTAGGCTAAATTGTGGACACTGCAGTAGAATGAAGAAACGTCCATCACAAAATAGGGCATCCGACCAATCTTCTGTTCATTAAGAAGCAACAGGCATCCTCTAACGTCTCGGTGGCGCCAGGCGTTCGGATGCCGCTCGGAGGGTCATCCTCTGACGTGGAGGCTGCAATCCGGTCACTGCAGCATCACCAGCTGTTTCAGTAAGACATGTAGAGTCAAATTCTTCAAAAACTTGTTTCGTTGTTTCCACTCGAGATCGAACCGAGGACCTTGCGCATGTGAAGCGCACGTGACAGCCACTACACCACGGAAACAATTGAATTATTGGAAGTTTCATTTTTAATATTCACTTATAAATCGTGGTCGAGAGAGAGAAAGAGAATAATAACAATAATGAAAACAAAAACAGAGTGTGAATAAAAGAGGATAAAGTGAGAAAGAAAGTGTATCCAGTTTCAAAGATTTATTGTGTAAATGTAAACACACACACACACACACACACACACACACACACACACACACACACACACACACACACACACACACACACACACATAAGCACACACACACACACACACACACACACACACACACACACACACACACACACACACACACACACACACACACACACACACACACACACACAAATATATATACACACATATGTGTGTGTGTGTGTATGTGTGTGTGTGTTCATATATGTATATATATATATATATGTATATATATATATATATATATATATATATATATATATATATATATATATATATATATATATATATATATATATATATATATATATATATATATATATATATATATATATATATGCATGTATATACATGTATATACATACATATATATATATATATATATATATATATATATATATATATATTTATTCATTTATTCATTTATATATGTGTGTGTGTGTGTGCGTGCGTGCCTGCATTTGTGTGTATGTATGTGTGTGTGTGTGCGTGCGTGCCTGCATTTGTGTGTATGTATGTGTGTGTTTACCTATGGTTTTAAGAGTGAATACACTGCTCATTCTATATAAAATTTATCATATCATATTATACATATATATAATACATACTCGGGTGGATACATACATACCATGTATCTGTGCGCACGCACGACCAAGCTTACATACTGAATGTGTATTTCACCCGAGTGTTCAACTATATGTGGATAATCTTTTCGATTTACCCTCTTGGCTTCTAGCGCCTTACTTCGCCAAATGCACTTGGTTTTGAGAACTATATACTGTATTTTCTATATTGAATATTAAAAGATCTTTTGGTTTTACTGGGATTCCACGGCGGGAAGAAGAAGAAGAAGAAGAAGAAGAAGAAGAAGAAGAAGAAGAAGAAGAAGAAGAAGAAGAAGAAGAAGAAGAAGAAGAAGAAGAAGAAGGCTCGCGCTGTTGCCTTTCAAGAGTCGTTGCCCTTCGTGATCAGTTGTTGTTTTTGTTGTTGCTATTAATATTATTTTAACATTATGTGTGTAGGTCCCCGTCGGGAGTCGAACCCAAGATCATGTTAACCACGACACTACAAGGAAAAGCAAACCTATCTTTATATAGAATAATTCCCTCCCCTCTTGTGTATGTGTGTGTATGTTTGTGAGGGTGTTAGTATGTGCTTATCTCTCTGTTTAGCTCTAAATCTGTCTTTTCTCTAATTATCTCTTTCTCTCTCTTCCTCTCACTCATATGAGGTACTAAACATGACAAAGAACGAATTCATCATTAAACCTCAATAAAATGGCACATTAAAAACAATATATACAGTATATTTCTAACCTCAAGGCAAACTGCTACAGTCCATCATCGATAAATTTCTATAAATACCTAGCATTGAAATATGCAATACATAAGAAAGGATATAATAACATTATTTCTGATATCACAATTACTATTCCAATTATACTATTGGTTCGAGAATATTGGAAACAAGGGAAAACAAACGATTCAAAAACAAATTTAATAATAACAATTAAAAATAATGCTGTGTTAGCCATTATACTACAAGGACTCTGTAACTTACGAAAAGAAAGCTATTTATATCCACAGTAATCCCCCCACCCGCCCCTCTCTCTCTCTCTCTTTCTCCCCCCCTCCTTTCTCTCTCTCTCTCTCTCTCTCTTTCTCTCCCCCCCCCCCTCTCTCTCTCTCTCTCTCTCTCTCTCTCTCTCTCTAACCTAACCCCCCCCCTCTAACTCTTTCACCCTCACCCCATCTCTCCTCTCTCTCTACGCTTTTCTCTCTCCCTCTCTCCCGCCCTCTCTCCTTCAGTCTCTACCTGTTTGTCTGTATATCTGTCTCTCTACTCTCTTTGTACATGTCATTGTGTGTTTGTCTGCCTCTCTCTCTCCCGCGCGCGCGCGCTTTCTCGCTCTCTCTAAAATATGGGACTTTATGGTGTGATATATTCCGATATCATATTTTTGATGTTTACAAAGAAATAAGACATCTTGAGGATGGCCTGACTATGTAAAAACTGCAACAATCCTATTGTATTTATCTTATACTATGTCTTTCCGTTAACAAAATTGCCATCAGCTCGTAGGAAAGGTCACATTGCCGTCTGGGATAAATTGATTAGCTTAATGACTGCGATATTATAACTGGGAGACACTTCACTACAGAGAAATTTGAGATTCGTAATTTTAATTATTGATTAATAAGTTTTCACATGATATTACCGATTAAGTTGCATATGTTATGCAAATTATTTTGATTCTTTATTTGCATATTTTTGTGATAACTGCTCACCAATTTGTAACCATTAAAAAATAATAATAAGTTAAAAAATTCATATCCAGGGCACCTGCGTGGAACCACACCGTCCACTCGGCTTGACTGGGAATCGAACGCGGGACCTCGGAGTCGAAGTCACGCGTCGTACCAGCGCACCACTGAGTCGTGCTTAAGCCGTTCGGTAATTGTTAATTTAAAATAAGTAGTTTGAGATATGATGAAATGTGGTGTTCGTGTCATATTTGATATGATCATGTTTACTTGTATATTACTGTATGTTCGTAATAAAAGTTGTGACTAGCATCAAATAATTAATGAGAGTTTAATCGCAGTTGCCTGTTATTTTATTATCATTTTTATTTTATATATATTTTTTATTACTAAATGATATGGTTTGTTTTTCTTCATGGTGAGCGACCTCGCTAAGTTCTCGCTGCGTGATGTGCCTTTCGTTCCAAAGGATTAGAAAGAGATCCTTAAAGGAATTCAGTTATCATGGCAGCGCCATCGTGTGTGCAGTCTCATCTCGGGTTGCTTCCCGCCGTCAGTATTTATTATTATTTTCTCTCTTTGTAACTTTCCCGAATGTAGGTGTGTAAATATTGATATGTTTGTCAGTTTCGAGACATTTAAAAAGTTGAAGCAAATTTCCGTGTTAGGTTTGGCTTAATTTCCAACATCTTCACATGCGAACAAAACGTACGCTGGGGTGGAGGGGGGGGGGGGCAGGGATTGGTATACGCTAAAAAAAAAAAAAAAATGTCGACCGCGCATGCAATAAGCGCCTCTATGTCCAGTGATTCAGAAACCAAAGGATTGTCCATACTGCATGAAAATGCTCAATGGTCAGGTTCTGAATCGTTGAACATATGGGTACTTTTTGCCTCTCACGTGAGAGTAAACAGTGGTATATATTTCATCCTTTTATTCAGCATTTTGAGATATTTTATGCAGAGGTGACAGGAATAAAGTAACCTTCGTGAACAACAACAGTTTCTTGTACTCTTTTTGAGGGGAGGAGGGGGGGGATCCAGGAAGTTTGTTTTGTACGCTTGTGAAAATGTTGAAGACTGTGAGTTCAGCCATTATTATTTTAAGGAAAAAAGCTTCTTCTCTCTAGAGTAACCCCCCCCCCCTTTCTTTCTCTCTCACTCTGCCTGTCTGTCTGTCCACCTATCTGTTCGTCTGTCTGGTTTATTTATGTCTGTCTCACTTATGAACTGCAGCAGCAGTTGCCAGCATTGCCAAAAAGTAAAGTACACGACAATATACATATAAACAAGTCAAACGAGCTGTCAGTGTTTTAAACTAAATGTGTAAAACTGAGGTCATCTTAAAGAGAGAAAAAACGTTTTATGCAATAACAATAATATTGATATTCGACATCATTGGCAGTAATGATACGGTTGAAATAATGATGAGAATGGTAATATTAGGAATAATATCGATCTTGATAGTTCATAGTAGTTATAATGATGATGGTTATGATCATGATAGTCATAAATATCATGATAATAACAGTAATAGTAAGGAAATGATAATAGAAGCAATGATGATGATAATAGTAATAATACTCATGATCATAATGGTAATGATTATAATAATGATAAAAGTAACAATAGCAATCAATATAAGGATGAAATTAATAACGATAGTAATGATGATGAGGATGATGATAGTAGCAGCAATGACAATATTAATGTTGATAATGAAAATGATGACAATAATAAGAATGATGATAAGAATAGTAATAATAATGATAATAGTAATGATAACAACAAAAACAAAGACAGCAACAATAACAATGATGATAATACCATTGATTAAAATGATAATGATAATGATAAGGAAAAAACAATCATAATGATACAATTATGGTAATGATAATATTAATAAAAGTAAAAATAACGATAACATAAATAAAAAAAAAAAAATGATAATAGTAATAATACTATGATATGACAATGGCCATGAATATAAGAAAGAAAATGACTATGATGATGATGAAAATGATGATGATGAGGATAATGCTGATGATATAAATTAGAATGATAATGTTTACAGATTATGATGATAGAATAAAAAATAAAAAGAACTTTGAAAAAAGTTAGTCTTCGCCGGGAATGGAACCCGAGTCTGCCGCTTCGAAGGCAGTCGTGAGAACCCCGACATCGCGGCACAACCCATCATAAGACACCAAAAACCTTATCATCTTCCAAAATAGTGTAATAGTCGAAAAGACAGTCGGTGCAGTCGAACAGCTGAACGTGAACCGCGGCCATTCCCTAACTTCAGCCGGAACTCTTTTTCGACCTTTCTCTTATCTCCTCTCTCTCTGTCTCTGTACCCCTCTCTCACCGCCCCCCCCCTCTTACTTTTCTCTCTATCTCTGTTTCAGTCTCTTTCTCTTTCTCCCACCTTATCTCTCTCTCCCTGCCTTCCTCTCTCTCTGTCTCTGTCCCTGTCTACCTGTCTCTCCCTTTCTTTCTCTCTGTCTCTGTCTCTTTCTATATCTTTCTTTCTCTCCTTCACTCTCTGTCTGAATCTTTCTTCTCTCTTTCTCTGTTCTTATCTGTCTGACTCCCCCCCCCCCCTCTCTCTCTCTGGTTTCAATCGATAATTTTCTATAATTTCTGAATACTAAATTCGACCGTAGACAGTTTCAAATAATACTAATGAATCTCCTTTATAAATTTTACGAACCTGGAGCCACGAAATAAACTACAATAGAAAAAAATGAATAAACATGAATAGGAAGAATGATAAGGAAAGTATTAATATCAGTTTTGATTATGATGATAACATAACATTGATTATCCTTATAATAGAACGATAACTATAATGATGATGATAATGATGACAATAAGAATAAAATTATGATAATCGTGATGATTATAATGATAATAATAATAAAAATAACAGTGATAATAAGAACAATAAAGATAGGAGTAATGATTATAGCTCTGATGATGAGGATGAAATTAAAGATATATAAGTAAGGAAATAACATCAATATTTCTGATATAATATTTACTATTCTAATTATGCTATTTATAAGAAACATAATAAATATGGAAAAAAAAAGTTTAAGGAATGAGAAGGTTTGATTTTTTATTCTTTGATTTGCTTGGTTGTATGCTTGTGTTTATGCTTGTTTTCACAAGTCTGCATTCATATTAGTAATACGAGAAGCAAAGACGGAGGAAGAAGAGGACGAACAATTGATGAAGAGAAAGAAATAAAAATCAAGACGGAGTAGGAAAGGTGGAAGGAAGGAAAGAGGTAAAATAAGCAAATTTTGTTATTTTATCTTGCTTGGTGTTATCTTCTTCCACTTTGCCTACGTCAGATAAGAAATACGATTTCATAAGAGTGAAGAATGATCTCTTAATTACAGCAGCTAATAATTACCAATATATTTTGAAAGGTTTGTTGTCAACGTGGTTCACAGGGTCATTAAATATATGAACACTATTTTGGCCCGTAATCAAATACGAACAGAAAGTAGACAAACCAGACAGTACAGTTCTAGTAAAATTCCTAAACAATAAATGTTCCCTTGGTGTGCTGGGCAGCACGGTCGCTTCCTGCGCGACAGACTCGGATTCGAACCCCGACGGATACGACACAACTGGTTGTTTTTGCAAGAATTTCTGTTTGCAGGACTACCTACTTACCTTCCGTTCCATATGCATTTTCGCCTTTTGTTTCTGCCTCTTTCTTCGCTGTTTACAGTACGAAGGAGGATGAACGAATTAGGTTTTTGTATTTCTGTATATTTGCTTGGTTGTTTATTGGTGTTTATGCACGTTTTCACAAGTTTGCTGTCATGTTAGTAGTATGAGAAGCAAAGACTGGGAGGAGGAAGAAGAGGACGAATAAGTGATAAAGAGAAAGAAAGAAAAATCAAGACGGAGTAGGAAAGGTGGAGGGAAGGAAAGAGGCAAAAGAAGCAAATTCTGTTTTATCATCTTGCTTAGTATTATCTTCGTTCCACTTTGCCTTCTTTAGATAAGAAATACCAATACTAAGACCTCATTCATTTCTGTTTGCATCTCTATCTACTTACCTACCGTTCCATACATTTCTGTTTCTGTCTCTTTCTTCCAGTGTTTACAATGCGAAGGAGTATGAAGGAATTGGAGGGTTTAATTTTAGATTTCTTGTTTTGCGCGTTTTTTGTTGTTGTTATTCCTCTAATAATCATTATATTAGTAATGTGAGACAAAGAATGGGAGCAGGATGAAGAGGACGAACAAGTGATGAAGGAAACGAAATAAAACTCGAGACGGAGCAGGAAATGGGGATGGAGGGAAAGAGGTTATATTGTTATATTGTTTTGTTTAGCGTTGTTTTCGTTCCACTTTGCCTACTTCAGATAAGAAACACGAACGCACAGAAGCGAAGCATAGGTCTGTTTGCAATGAGATCCGAAAGTATAATCATGGTTACAGAGTTTTTGGACTTGCAGCATAGAACAAACTGCACGATCTTTTTTACAGAAGTTTGATGTTTACTTATATATTATAAAAGGTTTATTGTCACTGTAGTTTACAGTGTCATGAAATAAATGAATGCTACCTATGGTCCGGAATGAAAACAAATCAGGCAGCATAGCTACCAAGGTGTGAAACACTACAACTATTGCATTGTGACAGCTGGATCCATGGATAGGTATCTTTTGTTTTGTCATGAAATGCATTGTTGTAATTCACCTTATTATCAGGATATCTTGTTTATATTTCATTTGACTCTATTCCCATGGAACTATATTTTCTTTTATATTGATACCATTTATAATTATTATTATTACTATTATTATTGTTGTTGTTGTAAGCAATATAAGGAGCCACATTGCGAAAATCAAGATTTATACCACCAAATGTGTCAGTGCAGGTCAAGATACAGCTTAGAAAGAATAAGATGGAAAGTTAGCTATTTACGTAAGAAAAACGTTACCTGATCTTTTAAACTTATCAAGAGTCGGAGAAGTTGTAATATCTGAAGCCAATCTATTCCAAAGCCTACAAATGGCAGAAAAAAAGCCTCTAGGAATCTGGCTTGTAGACGATAGACTTTCATCAAATGTCACTGAATTGAGGGCATAGAACTTCTGATAACTCTTGGAGGTTGATGAAAATCCGGTAAAAATTTATAAAGGGGATGTGAATTCATTCGAAGATTCTTAAGACGAGTATTCTTTTATACATTAGGTAAAAACTTACCAGATCAGAAAATTATATGAAATTTATGATCGAAACAAGATTTTGTCTAACAGGAATTCGAGTGAACACCAATAATTAGAAAGTGATTTGAACTGATTTCCACTCATGTTCAGAAGTAAGAATCTGGTTGTACTACTCCTGGCTGTATATGCTATTTTGTTTTTCGGCGCCGAGTTTGACAAAGGAACTGTGCCGCGATGTGTAGTAATTCAAACAATAACGACACGCGGCGTCGGACATTTGAATTTCAAAGGGAAGGGATTGCTCTTACGCCCGCCAACACGGCGCCTCACACGCGGGCTTTTTAACCTAATTCACGTGATTTTTTTTCTTCATCTTACTCTTTCACCTAAATTTTAAAATTTGCTATAATGGTTTACTGGTTTACCTTATCAAACGCATTTCTAAAGTCAAGTGTGCATAATCCACCTAGACGTCTCTTGTAATATTTCAGAAACTGGCAGAAAAAAATGAGATTTACTACATGACCTTACCTCCCTAAATCAAATTGCTTCGTCGATACTTTTTGATTATCCTAATGCTTAGGTAAGACAACTAGACAGATAGATAGAGGGAAAATAGTGAGAGAGAGAAAAAAAAATCCTAATATTATACATATACAAAACTCTACATTATTTTTAGAACACATTTTTTTGTTGTAGTTTTTTTTGTTTTTTTGTTTTTGTTTTTTTTTACTAAATATTATAGGAAAACTGATTTTGAAAGGGTGTTTAAAAAGGTTGGCAACTTCATTTTCATTTTTAAAGATTGGACGTATTTCAGTGCAATGGTAGGTATACACTAACGTTTAATATGACATTTTACTCTGGGTGAAAGCACACACACACACACACACACATACATACATATATATATATATATATATATATATATATATATATATGTATGTATATATATATGTAACATTACGTAAATTAGTGTTATACTAGTCTTTTCTTTCTTTTTAATCATAGTCGTTTTAAGTAATACTGCTTTCTCATTTATAACATGTACACACTATCCCCACCATGATGACAAATAATCTTCATTACTTTTGCTCTGAATATCATCATCATTATCATCGTATCACCGTCACCAACTTCATCATCGTTTTGAAGACATTGTCATGCCCGTGCATCACTGTTAAGGAACATTTAAAATGAACTTCCCTTATCAGCGAAGTCTCTGTGGTGTAACGGTTAGCATGACGGTCTTCAAAACCGTAGGCCCGAGTTCAATTCCCGGCTGGGACGATATATATATATATTTTTTTATTATTA
>NC_091581.1:8480542-8503042 GCF_042767895.1 Penaeus vannamei
TTGTGGTTTCTATTTTTTCTAAAAGTTATGAACACATTTTAACGAGATTTTAACCAAAGGTTTAACCTAACTTAGACGCTTATTGCAGTTTGGTGGTGATGCGGACCATGGTTTGGATCCAGGATTTTTTTTTCTCCAACTCGAAAAGTTATGAACAGATTTGAATAAAAATTTATCTGAGGTTTGTCTTAGCCTTAGCCATAAAATTTTGGTGGTGATCTGGAACATTTGGCAAAACTACCCCCCCATGGGGGGGGAGGTTTGCATTTCCGAAATGTTTTGCTCATAGACCAAACTAAATATGTATGATGAAAACATAAAGAAAAGAAAATGCACCATATGAATAACATATCATGTTTAGTTATTTGTATGGAAAATTTCTTCATTGTCGTTTTTTGGACGCTTGCCAGGATTTTTTTTTTTTTTTTTTTTTTTTTTAAGAAGGTTGGTCTCATCTTATGTGAAATTTGATATATATATTTTTTTATTATCTCTAATCATTGCGTCACAATTGCCGATTTTCTAAGGTAACATCAAAAAAATAACATTTCGGTCGACATCGAAAATCGCTGCTACCACCTAAAAAAAATAACGGTCGGGCCTTGAAATTTTCAGGGGAGAACCGGGGGCCTAGAAACTCCTTGAAAATGCATTAAAGTCAATTTCGGCAAGAGGGGCGAAACTTGCCGAAAAATCACCAGTAGGTCCCCCTTATATAGATGAGGCTTTACATGAAACAGCCACTGACGCATAAAAATTGAGTGTATAGAAATATATTCATAACCGCCGAACGTTTTAATGCTATTAATTCTGTTGTTTTCATCGTTAGAGTTGCTTTCCTCATCATTATGTTATTAACAATACTAATAGCAATTAAGGTTTTTTCTCGACAATGAAGGAAAGGTGTGAACAGCTGATCTACGTAAGACCAAATGCATAACATAAAAACCTTACGACAACATTGGAAATATGAGATGCTTCATGAACATGTCCGTGCATCACTGTTTGTGAACAATTAGAGTCCATAATGAACTTTTTTCATCAACAAAGTCTCTGTAGTGTAATGGTTAGCACTCCGGTCTTCAAAACCGGAAGACCGAGTTCGATTCGCGACTTAGACGGTATTATGAAAATTTTATTTTCGTGTTTGTTTCCTACACATATAGAAAAAACTTTATTTTTGTTTCATTTCTACACGAGTAGAATTCTCAATGACTAGTGCAGATATTACGAATTTTAATGTTTCTTTCGTAAATTATTTTACACTTGCTCATGATGGATATAATTGTTTCTATATATGGACTTCATAAACATATAGTTTATGTATTTTATTATCAATAAGAACATTAATGGTGATAGGCCTACTTCGTGTTAAAAATCCCTGTGTAGTTGATTGACAAGCGACAATCGTTCGTTTTCCATCATTCGCGTCTAATTCTCTTGCAGTTGATGTAGTATTTTTTGGTTTTCTTTTTCAGGGCAAAATGTATGTAGACTATATGACAGCATTTCCATTGATTTGATAATTAATATCACTGTTTTTTTCCAGAAAAAATGAATAGTCCTCATGTGTCTACCTCTCTCGCACTCTCCACCTTTCTATATATAGAAATATATGTATACCTCATTCTCTCGTTTTCTTCATCTGTTTCTGTATCTCTTCTTCTCTGTCTAACGCCTCTCTCTCTCCGGGGGCCCGCTACTCTCTCTCTCTCTCTACTCCTCTCTTTCTCCATCTCTCTCTCTGTACCTGTGTGTATGTGCCTCTCCCTCTTTGCTTACGGTAAATATGATAAGGTGTTGAAGAAGAATATGGACTAGATTTTATTGGTTCCGTTGGGAATAGATACTGTGTTCAATCTTATTTCCAATATCATTGTCCTTTTCAGCAAAATAAATCTCTTTCCATCTTTTACTGGTGTTATAACCATAGTTAAAATCTATTCGTGGGCTTTAAACTTACTGTATTACATTTGTAGGGAGTCTTAACTTTCATTTGTTTCTTATCTAAATACATTTTCACGATGCTTATCTTCCATTGCCTTATGTCACCATGCAAGTATGAAAATAATTTTAAAAATCAAGGTAAAAAATAGCCAACGATAATGAATAAAAAACATGAGAGAGAGAATTTGTTTATCAGTCATAAGTCAGTCATTATTAAATAAAAAGAAAAAAAAATGGGTGAAAAATAACCTAATCCGAGAAAACCTGCTTCCAGTATCATTATGCAAACTTACGGGAAGGAATGGATTAACAAATGAATAAACAAATAGACAAACAAACTTATAAGGTATATTTAAACAAAAAAGACAAACACCCTTATCTGCAAAATTATTTTTTCTAAAACAAATATTTCCAAATCTTTGTGGTGTAACGGTCAACGCAGCCGCCTCTAAAGCGGGAACACCGGGTTCGACTCCCGGCGGAGACAATTTGTGATTATCTTTTATTTAGTTATTTATTGTTGTTACATGACTTTTAACCTTATTAAGACGATGAATATGTTAACATCACTTGTTATAATTGGTATTGTTATTACTATAATCATAACAGTAAGAAGAGAGAGAGAAAGTGGGAATAAAGGGTAGAGGGAGAGGGAATTCAGAGAGGGAAAGAGAGAGAGATGAAATATGGGGACGAGGCAGAGAAAATGGAGTCAGGGAAATCAGAGAAAGAGAGAGGAAATGTATGTATGTACATAAGTATAATATATGGATGTACATTCTATCGCCAGTTTGTTGTCATTTTAATCATAATCATTATCATAAAGAATTTTATTATTAAATGAAGTGATCGTTTGAACCTACTGTTGCGTTATGCTTATGGGATGTAGGCTTATGATTCATGGCGGTTTTTATAGTATGTTTCACAACAGAAGGTTATATCTTGGTTCGCAGACTTTTCAATATAAGTGTGTACTACGAAACAGAGTTCAGGGAAGTCTTTGTTTACCTTTCATTCATTATGATGACTTGCCTTTGCAGTAATTGCGATTTCTATTGTGTACGTGTATATGCTTTTCTTTCATCTAGTATCAAACGTGTCTAATTCCTTTGTAGTTGCTGTTTTTTTCTTTCTTTCTTTCTTTTTTAGATAATTTTTTAGACGAATTTTACTTAAACTAGTCGTTAGAGGCTACTATAAGGACCCTGACCAACCCGCCCTATATCTGTATAAATATATATATATATATATATATATATATATATATATATATATATATATATATATATATATATATATATATATATATATATATATATATATATATATACATATATCGGTGTGTGTGTGTGTATCTGTGTAATATGAATTTAATTACATTTGTAAGACGCTTATCTTTCATTCTCTTTATCAGTATGCAAGTATTAAAACCATTACAAGTTAAGGTTAATATAGATGAGGCTTTACATGAAACAGCCACTGACGCATAAGAACTGAGTGTATAAAAATATATTCATAACCCGCCGAACGTTTTAATGCTATTAATTCTGTTGTTTTCATCGTTGAGTTGCTTATCATTATGTTATTAACAATACTAATAGCAATTAAGTTTTTTTTCCGACAATGAAGGAAAGGTGTGAACAGCTGATCTACGTAAGACCAACTACATAACATAAAAACCTTACGACATTTGAAATATGAGATGCTTCATGAACATGTCCGTGCATCACTGTTTGTGAACAATTAAACTCCATAATGAACACTTTCTATCAACGAAGTCTCTGTAGTGTAATGGTTAGCACTCCGGTCTTCAAAACCGGAAGACCGAGTTCGATTCCTGGCTGAGACGATATAATTTTTTTTTTTTTTCGTGTTTGTTTCCTACACACATAGAAAAAGCTTCCAACGTGTAATGCAAGTTCCAAAACAAGAATAAATATATAAAATTTGAATGAAACGGAACCAGGATCAACTGCCGGAATCGGGATCCGTGGAACAGCGATCGCCTGCAGTGCAACACGATGACTTGCAAATTGTTTAAAGGCACATTAAGATCTAGGAATTTACAACCTAATTTTTTCTTCCTGATTCGGGGGAAACTGCGGTGAATTGGGTATAGAAAATTATCTTTATTTTCTGACATTTTTATTTACATCTCAAGAATTACGAAAACTGACTTTTCTCTCCCTCTCCCCCCCCCCTTTCTCTCTTCCTCCCTCGTTAACATACTCTTTCTATATCTCAGTAACCCCCTTCTTCGTCTCTCCCTCCTTCCCCTCTCCTTCTCTCCTCCCCCCTCTCCCTCTCTCTCTCCTCCCCCCTTTTCTCGTCCACCCTCATTAACTACTATGGGTATTATTACTGGCAGCAGTATTACTGTCATCATAATCAATATCATGTCATCACTTCTATCACCAATATTGTAATTACATTTGTTTATTATCATAGATTTGTAGCTACAGAACAATTCACATTTAGTAAAGAATTTGATAAAGGTGAGAGAAGGACGGATGCAGCGCCAGCTGTGAAGGCGCGGGGGCCATTTGCACTTACCGAAGGAAAACTGCGGCAAGCAAGGAGGAAACGGCTTGATTGAAGGTTGACACCACGTAAAATAGTACCAGGCAATTATTCCATACCATTACCGATGCGGAGATATCCTGAACAAATGTAAGATTCCAGTATTGATTTCCGCATCTCATGAGGGCAATTTAGAGACAGTCCTTTATTTTCCAGTTTCTATTAATTTCAACCCATGGTAGAGATAAATAATTCGAAGAATGTACACTCCGTATTGCTGTAATGATAATGAAATATATTATTTAAGAACTATATTAGTAAATAATTGAAGCATATAAATATATTGCATAGACTTTATTGGCGGAGAGAAAGAGAGAAACATAACACATGAATTCACACATAACATATGTAGCATAACCGCACACACACACACACACACACACACACACACACACACACACACACACACACACACACACACACACACACACACACACACACACACACACGCCCGCACACATGTATGTAAAACTACACATATATTTTACTGTTTTTTTTCTTTCTTTCTCTATTTCTCTCTATATCATACACACGCACACACACACACACACACACACACACACACACACACACACACACACACACACACACATATATATATATATATATATATATATATATATACATATTTTTTTTTTCTTTTTTTTTTCTTTTTTTTATTTTTTTTATGCTCAAATATGTATATTTCATTTAACGCGATTCAGCATATCTTCTGGGAAAAAAAATAGAAATAAAGTTGAATAAAATAAAACAACAATAATAATGGTAATAATAATAATAATAAGACGATTGAATTGAGAGAGAGTTACATATACATTCAGTATATATATATGTATATATATATATATATATATATATATATATATATATATATATATATATATATATATATATATATACATACACATATACATATACATATACATATATGTATATATATATATATATATATATATATATATATATATATATGTGGGTGGGTGCTTCATGCGCAGGGTGGTGTGAAGCGATGGAGTGGTAGTCTAGTTAGTGTTAAGAGCTTGTGCATGCCTTCTCGCTTGCAGCTGCCACCGCTGGCTAGCCTCGTGCGAAAAAGGGAGCAGCTCTGCATAAGCCTCCCCCTGCCAGTGCATAGCCTCTCCATCATCGAGACTCCCTGCAGTGCCTCCTCGTGGCCGCCCATGGAAACTGGGTACCTTGCGGTTCCAGGCTAAACTGAGGGGGATCTCGGAGCAGCAGGAGGCCCCAGAGGTCCAGGGCCATGGCCCACCGGCGTGTGGACACGCCCTGGCCCTGTACCAACTCCTGCCCCCTAGCCCCCTGGGGTTAATGGGAGGCTCGGGGGAGGTGGGCCTTGCCAGTCCTCCTCCCCCCAGATATAAACCAATCGGCAGTGCAAACTATAAATGGAGAGGCTGGGAGGAGGGGGAAAGCCCCTCCCACCCAGCTAGTGAGGCGGACTGTGGGCCCTGCTGGGAGGGCGACTGCTGGAGCGCAGGCTGGGAGCGGGAACTACCCGTCTCGCCTGCGCTCTGGTGGCCGCCAGCCCAGAGTGAAGCTTGTGGGGGAAAGCCCTCGGGAACCCCACAGGTGGATGATGGGGCACGCAGCCCGCCACCCCCCTTTTATATGGGGCAGCGTCGGTGGGGGTGGCAGAGGTGGCATCCACCCGGAGCGACTGCCAGAGGCTGAACCTCAGGCGGGAAGTTAGGGTGGGGGCTTGGAACGTCCGTTCTTTGCGTCAGGATGATCGGTTGCCTCTACTGTCGAGGGAACTGGGGAGGCTGAGAGTTGAGGTGGCTGCTCTCTCGGAGGTGAGGAGGCCTGGCAGCGGCATGACCTGTGTAGGTGGCTACACCTACTACTGGTCGGGCCGCAGCGATGGCCACCATCTCCAGGGAGTAGCCATTGCCGTCTCCAGCAGACTCCAGCCCTCGGTAGTAGAGGTTACTCCTGTTGATGAGCGTATAATGGTATTGAGATTGAAGCTTTCTTTTGGCTTCATGTCTCTTATTGCTGTGTACGCTCCTACCGATGTTTGTAAACTTGACGTGAAAGAGATGTTCTACGCCAAACTTACATCTGTGGCAGACAGATGTCCTCGACGAGATATTCGCATTGTTCTGGGCGACTTCAATGCGGTATCTGGCTGTGATCGAGCTGGCTATGAGATGTCTGTCGGTCCCCATGGTTCAGGAGCTGATGCCGGTAGCGAGAATAGCCTCCTTTTCCGGGACTTTGCAAGATCCCAGAAATTGAGGATTTCTGGCTCCTGGTACCAGCGCCCAGACCCACATCGCTGGACATGGTACAGTGATGCGGGTAACGCAGCCAAGGAGATCGACCACATACTTGTTAGCACTCGTTGGAGGATCCTTCAGAATTGCAGGGTGTTCAGGAGTGCTGAGTTCTGTGGTACTGACCATAGATTGGTTGTGGCTACCCTCCGGGTCCACTTCAAAACCCCCCAGCGGTCAAATGATCACCCTAGGGTGTTTCATTTGGACAGGCTGAGGGAGGGGGAGTGTGCCCGCAGGTTTGCTGAGGCAATCTCTGATCGTTTCGCAGTGCTTGGCGGTCTGACAGACCCTGTTCTTCTGTGGGATACCTTTAAGCGTGAAACGCTTGATACAGCTCAAGATACGATTGGTGTACGCCCGAGAGCAGTACAGAATTCCATCTCGCGGGAGACACTGGAAGCCACTGATGCATGTCGTGCGGCTCGTCTGACAGGGGATCGGGAATTGCACCGTTCTCATGTGCGCAGAACTCGGTCCCTGTTAAGAAGGGACAAGGAACAGTTTATTAGGAGTCTTGCAGAGGAGGTAGAAGGCCATTTCTTAGTAAATGACCTTCGTCCTGCATACCAAGCCCTGAGAAAGCTGAACTCCAACCCCTCTTCACAGGTGACAGCAGTTCGCTCAGTAAGTGGTCAGATCGTTTCAGATCCTGTTGCGGTGCGGGGACGTTGGGCTGAGTATTTTGAGCAGCTGTACCAGGTTGACCCACCAACAGTTAACTTGGATGCGGGTAGTGTCGAGATCCCGCTGCCGAATCCACCTATCAGTGAGGACCCTCCCTCCCTAACTGAAGTTAGGGGGGCGATTTCCAAGCTGAAGAGTGGTAAAGCAGCTGGTATCTGCGGCATACCAGCTGAACTGTTAAAGGCTGGTGGTGAACCTATGGCACGGGGGTTACATGCTGTCCTGGCTGCCATCTGGCAGTCCGGTTCCATTCCTCCTGACCTGTTGAGGGGTGTGGTCATCCCTCTCTGGAAGGGGAAGGGGGACCGTTGGGACTGCAGCAATCACCGAGGCATCACACTGCTCAGTGTACCAGGCAAGGTTCTTGCCCACATCCTTCTGAGACGTATCAGAGACCATCTACTGAGGCACCAGAGACTGGAGCAATCCGGATTCACTCCTGGTAAGTCCACAATAGACCGTATCCTCGCGCTTCGAGTCATTGTAGAGCGCCGTCGTGAGTTCGGGCGTGGGCTGCTTGCAGCCTACATCGATCTCAAGAAGGCGTTCGATACGGTGCATCGGGAGTCACTTTGGGAGATCCTGAGGCTGAGAGGAATACCAACAAGGATTATTGGACTAATAGCAAGCCTGTATACTGGTACTGAAAGTGCTGTAAAGTGTGGTGGGGGCCTGTCGAGCTTCTTTCCTGTTAGTTCAGGAGTGAGGCAAGGCTGTGTCCTTGCACCAACTCTTTTCAACACTTGCATGGACTGGATACTGGGCAGAGCTACTGTTCAAAGTCATTGTGGGGCAACGCTGGGCAATATCAAGGTTACAGACCTTGACTTTGCTGATGACGTTGCCATTCTATCTGAGTCTTTGGAAACCCTAGTGGCGGCTCTCGATGCATTTAGCAATGAAGCGAAGCCCCTGGGTCTAGAGGTCTCCTGGACCAAGACCAAGGTCCAGGAATTTGGGGACTTGTTAGGAGAACCTGTTCAGTCGGTACGTGCTTGCGGCGAGGACATTGAAGTCACAGAGAGCTTTACATACCTTGGTAGTGTAGTTCATAACTCTGGGCTGTCAGACCATGAAGTCAGCAGACGGATTGGCCTGGCAGCAGGGGTCATGAACTCTCTCAACAAGAGTATTTGGAGATGTCGGTACCTGTGCAGAAGGACCAAGCTACGGGTTTTCAAGGCCCTGATAATGCCAGTTTTGCTATACGGTAGCGAAACCTGGACATTGTCCTGTGCCTTGGAGGCTCGTCTTGAAGCCTTTTGTAATAGGTCCTTGCGCCAGATCATGGGGTACTGTTGGCGGGACCATGTGTCCAACCAACGGTTGCACCGTGAGACTGGCACAAGCCCTGTTATCTGCACAATCCGTGATCGCCAACTCAGGCTATATGGCCACCTGGCTCGCTTTCCTCAGGATGATCCTGCCCATCAGGTCGTCTCTATTCGAGACAACCCTGGATGGAGGAGGCCTGTGGGACGACCGAGGAAGTCATGGCTTGGGCAGATCGACCAAACCTGCCGTGAAGAACTAGAGATGGGCCGAGTCCCTGCCTGGCGTCTAGCCATGAGGGATCCTCGTAGGTGGAAGCGAAGGGTGGATGCGGCTATGCGCCCCCGTCGGCGTCAGCCCCCATGATGATGATGATGATATATATATATATATATATACACATATATTTATATATATATATATATATATATATATATATATATGTGTATGTGTGTGTGTGTGTGTGTGTGTGTGTGTTATTTATTCATATATTTTTACGTAGAGCAGCACACACGCATGTGTATATATATTTGTATATATACACTCAAAATATAAACTGTATATCTGTCTCCCTATCTATCCATGCAACATTTATTCACCAAATTGTCTTTGACGCAGTTCCACTTTACTGCTCTATTTGATGGTAAAAAATTCTTCGCACACTTATCAAAAAAAAAAAAGTAAAATAGGTGTGCGTGTGATTCATAGTGTTTGTATTAGTTAAGCACAATAGTTCGCAATTATTTATGTTTATATCTTTCTGCCTACGTTGTGTTCGCACTCATTCAGTATCTATTGCTACTGCAGTGTCATTCTATAATTTTAATACACCAAATACAAGTGACATATGTATGACAACACGAAAAAATAGATACACATACAAGAATGATTAGATTATGATATATAAGCTTAGTTTATGTACGTTATTCGCGAAAGCCGAAAGTTTTGTAATACCAATATACACACATACACACACACATGTACACACACACACACACACACACATGTATACACAAACACACACAACACACACACAGGGAGAGGGAGAGGGAGAGGGAGAGAGAGAGAAGGAGAGAGAGAGAGGGAGAGGGAGAGAGAGAGAGGGAGAGAGAGAGAGGGAGAGGAAGAGAGAGAGAGGGAGAGAGAGAGAGAGAGAGAGAGAGAGAGAGAGAGAGAGAGAGAGAGAGAGAGAGAGAGAGAGAGAGAGGGAGGGAGGGAGAGAGGGTGAATGAGAGTGAGAAGGAGAGGGAGAGGAAAAGAGAGAGAGAGAGAGGAAGAGGAAGAGGAAAAGGAAAAGAGAGAGAGAGAGAAAGAGAGAGAGAGGAGAGGAAGAGAGAGAGAGAGAGAAAGAAAGAAAGAGAAAGAGGAAAAGAAGAGGAAGAGAGACAGAGAAAGAGAGAGAGAAAGAAAGAAAGAGAAAGAGAGAGAGAGAAAGCGAGGGGAGAATCATCCTAATATTAAACATATAAAACTCTTCTACTTCATTTTCATATTTTAAGATAGGACATATTTCAGTGCATGCGACGCATGTCATTACGTTTAGTATGACATTTTACTGTTTGTGTGAAAGCACACACACACACACACACACACACACACACACACACACACACACACACACACACACACACACACACACACACACACACACACACACACAGATACGCATACACATACACGCATACACACACATACACATACACACACACACAGATACGCACACACACACACAGATACGCATACACACACACACACACACACACACACACACACACACACACACACACACACACACAGACACGCATACACACACACACACACACACACACACACACACACACACACACACACACACACACACACACACATACACACATATATGTAACATTACATACTCAACTGTAATACGTGTTCTCCTAAAAACTAAAATACAATTGCAGTAACTTTCTGTTTGCATCTCTTAATCTACTTCTCCACCCTTCTTTATCTTTCTACTTTTGTTTCTGTCTCTTTTTAAAGTTTTTAAAATGTGTAAATGTATGAACAAAATTAAGCGTTTGATTTTCTTTTTCTTTTTTTAGGCGGTTAATTGTTTAATCGGGAATTGTTTGTTTATTTGTTAATGTTTATGCGGATTTTCACAATTTTGTTGTTATTCCTCCCACCATCATATGATTGTACTAGTAAGGAATGGGAGCAGGAAGAGGAGGACGAACAAGTGAAGCTGAAAAAGAAATAAAAATCAAAACGGCAAAGAAAACGGCGAAGGAAAGGGGGCTAAAGAAGGAGAGGCAAATATTGCTTTATTGTCATGTGCAATGTTGTCTTCCTTCCACGTTGCCTACTTAGACAGACTCGGGTTCGAATCCCGACGGAAACAATAACTTTTTGTGCATGATTTTCATTTTGCATCTCTCTACCTACTTCTCTACCCTTCTTTATCTTTCTACTTTTGTTTCTCTCTCCATTGTCTAAAATGTGAAGTAGTATGAAGGAATCGGAGCGTTTGATTTTGTATTTTTTGGATTTGCTTGGTGGTTTGTTAGGGTTTATGCGCGTTTTCACAATTTTGTTGTTATTCCTCTCATCATCATGTGATTGTATTAGTAATATGAAAAGCAAAGAATGGGAGGAGGAAGAGGACGAACGATGCAGAAAAAGAAGTAAAAATCAAGACGGAGTAGAAAAGGGCAAAGGAAATAGGTAAAAAATCTAATAGATAAAACAAACGAACATATAGGAGAGAAGAATTATAAGTTTGTTAGCAGTCAGATCCGATTTAGTGTAATCATGGTTGCAGAGTGTTTGGACTTGCAACATAGAACGAACTGCACGATCTCCTTTTCACAGCTTGATGTTTACTTATATATTATGAAAGGTTTGTTGTGACTGTAGTTAACAGTGACATGGTCCGGAAGGAAAACAAACCGGACAGCATAGCTACCAAGGTGTGAAACACTACTATTATTGTATTAAGACAGTTGGATCCTATGCTAACTCTATATCTAGTGGATGGGTATCTTTTGTTTTGGTATGAAATGGATTGTTGTAGTTCACCTTATTATCAGGATATCTTGTTTACATTTCATATTACTCTCTATTCACATGAAACTTTTGTTTTCAACTAAAATTAATTGTATTGCTACGATTTAATATATCACTTATTCAAATATTTTTTAATTAGTACTCTTTTAACCTTGTACACTGTTGAGAAAGCATATTTCATAGCGACACAGAATTTGTATTTCGATTTATATCTATCACTGGAAACGTACTGAGGTTGGTCAAAATCTGTTACTTGATCAGAAATTTATTTGAAATTTACGATAAAAGCAATATTTTGTCCAACAGGAATTCGAATGAAAATTTACTGTTTATTACTGGCATGAACGTTATCATTGCATTAGATCTACAAAACATTTCAAAGATTGAAACTAATTTTAACTGATGTTCAGAAATAAGAATCTGATTGTATCACTACTGGATACGTGACCGCGCAGATTTTTCTTTGAAGTGACAATAGAAGGACAAAGAAATAGTGGCATTTCATATCAAAGTGGTTCCGAGCCGAAAGGAAAGAGGAAAGGCGTTAGCAAGGCGACCAACGCGCGCGGGAAACATTTTATACCATAGCTCAGCGATGCAGGTGTGTTTGTCAACGGCAGGGTGAGTTCCCTTCTAGATTACTGGTCTGCTGCCAACAATGGAGGGACCTCAGTCGTTGGCTACTTCATATGTAATCGCAGGCAATGAACGCAGGAGAGGGTTCAGCTGTGGAGCGTTTGTCTTTTCTTGATTCTACCCGATTCGCCCTTCCCTTGTTTCTACATAATCTACAGTCTTTTACTCCGATCTCTTGAAATGTTTCGTAGCGAGAGCAGACACTTCCTGCCATTGATATATAATTGAATTTAGTTATAGAATATATAATTGGGGTAGCAGATGATTAGTGACAAAACTGCTCAGTGTGGCTTCGCTCGTTAACACTGCCAGGTCTTCTTTGAACACTTACGCCATTAGCTTTGGCGTGTTAGAAACGTCACGTTCTGACTGCGCATGCGCGAACTGTTTTCATAGAAAAGCTCTTGGATGAAGCCCAATTTTTGACAATACACATATTTTTTGTGAGTTTTTATCACAACTGTACAATCAGCGAATCATACTTTCATATTTTTGAGTTTTTTGGGAGTAATTTTTTTTTTAGTTATGACTTTTCACCAAAATATTCGGAGCACAGGTCTGCATTACCTCTGCAGAGAGAGAGAGAGAGAGAGAGAGAGAGAGAGAGAGAGGGGGGGGGGGAGGAAAAAGACAGACAGAAAAAATGATTAATTGCATGTATTCGCTTCTAAGGAATACTGCTTACATTCACATCTGTGATTATGATATGCATGGCCTTATCATTTGTATAATTTGCAATTTAGTATTCATATAATATTCCAAAATAATATTGTATTAGTGATCGTTGATTGATACTTTCACCTCTCTCTCTCTTTCTCTCTCCCTCTCTTCATATACCATTTCCGGTTAAAAAATGCTGCACAACATGAGTTGAAAGATATTCGAGTACGACTAAGCACGAATGACCCTTATTCAGCCACTTGATTGGGAAATAAAATTTGAAAAAAATGGCGTCGAGAATAAATATGACCCTACAGCAGAGGGATTTTATTCACCGAGATGTTAACCCTGACGAAACATTTGAACGCGTTGCCTTGGACCGTTATCTTATCATGTTAATGCAGCTGAACTTCCCAAAATGTGGACTAATATTGGTGGCGACTAAATGGTTACAAAGAGAAAGTAGCGAGTTCAGGAGAAATGCCATATGTATTAGAAAATTGGTGTCCATTTTACATATGGGGCAGGAATCATCGACGATAACTAGATATTTTGACTTTTGTAAAATAGATATCAGCACATAGGTGTCCAACACTCATCGAATGGATGGTTGCCGAGGAATAGGCATGAGATGAACGAATGCAGTTATATAGACTCATGGGAATATGAATTTAGTAAGATGAATAATGTAACAGAGGGATTTATTTTAAACATTTATGGGGATGAACGAATGCAATCACAGAACTTTAATAGTTATGTCATGAAGAGAGAGTCTTTTTTGTGATCGAGGGATATATAAATTAACTTATATATTATATATTAACTTATCACTATATATATTAACTTATCACTGCTGACATAGTCATGTTAAGTAATACTGCTTTCTCATTCATAACATGTATACACTATCCCCACCATGATGACAGATAACCTTCATTACTTTTGCTCTGAATATCATCATCATTATCATCGTATCACCATCACCAACTTCATCATTGTTTTGAAGACTATTGTCATGTCCGTGCATCACCGTTTGTGAACAATTAAAAGCATTTATAAACATCCCTTATCAGCAAAGTCTCTGTGGTGTAACGGTTAGCATGACGGTCTTCAAAACCGTTGGCCCGAGTTCAATTCCCGGCTGAGACGATATATATATATATTTTTTTTATTTTTTTTTATTTTTTCTTTTCGTGTTCTTTTCCTTTACACAAGAATTCCAATATATAACACAAGTTGAAAAATAAAATTAATCAATTAAATCAAAATGAAACGGAAGTAGGATCAACAGCGCCAAATCGGGCTCCGTGGAACAGCGATCGCTTGCAGTGCAACACGTGCATTTTGAAGTACCAACGAACACGAATAAGCAAACCAACGGCAATTGATAATTAAACAGGATCCACACAGTTTATTGAACAAAAAAGTAAATACACAAGGAACAAAAAGAGCATTTTACACATTTACCGTTAGCACGACATGTTTTGAATCGTCACGGAGCAAGGAAACTCAAGTTGCAATTCAAGGGAGAAGGGGGGGAAGGAGAGAGAGAGAGATGAAAATAATAATTCGAACCCTCACCGCCACTGCAAAGGATTCACACTGGCGCAATGGCGGTGGGGGTTCGAATCCCTGTCAGAGAGGTTATAAATTCATGATATTAATGCGGCCAGTGCATTATTCCATCTTTCATTATTATCATTATCCTCATCATTATTATTACCATCATCATCATCATCATCATCATCATCATTATTATTATTATTACTATTATTATTATCATCATCCTCATTACTTATGATATCATCTTTATAATTATTTTTATTTTCATCATTTGCATGTTTTTATTATTATCATTGTTATCATTATCATTATTTTCATCATCATTACTTTGGTTGTTGATATTACTATTATCATTATTATAACTGTTATTATTATTATCATTATTAATATCATTATCATTATTAGTATTAGTATCATCATTATTATTATCATTCTGTTATTATTATCTTTACTATCGCTATGGTTATTGTTGTTTATACCAACATTATTATTATCGTTATTGTTATTAGTGATTGTTGACGATTATAAAGGTCGCCATTGCCATTATTATTTTCATCATAGTTATTATTACTATTATTATTATTATTGTCAACATTATAAATATCATTATTTACATTAACATTATCATGATCATCTTTATAACTATCATTATTTTTTGTTGTTATTGATATTATCATTATTATTATTATTATTATTATTTCTTTCATCATCATTCTTATTATTATTATAGTTATTAACATTGTTCTGTCATCATCATTATCATTATTATGTTTATCATTGTTGTTGCTGTTGTTAGTATTATCGTCATTATTAATATTATTATTATTTCATTATTGTTATTACTTTTATTTTATTTTCTCATTACAATTACAATGTATATTTATTAGTATTATCATTATCATTTTATTATTACTATAATAATGACAATAATGATAATGATTATAATAACAATAACAATAATAATGATCATTATTATTGTCATTATTTGTAGTCTTTGAAATATACAATTTGTTATTCTTACTGTTATTCTCGTTATTATCGTCATCATTGTTATCACTTGTTACACATTCTCCTTTCGAATTCGATATACTCCATCCCTCTTACTTTCTTTCTCTTCCTATTTAGTATCTATGCTTTATACCATCTTTCCTGCTTCTCCCCTCTTCACTATTTCGCTCGTCTTCTTTAATTCGTCTTTATTCTCCCGTTCTTAAAGCTGCTCGTCTTTCGCTTCTTCGCACTCAGAAGGGCCTTGTGAAATCACGTGATTTACGGCAATGAATATTATGCGAGAGAAATTCATGAACATGTGTACAAGTACTATATCCGTATCAATGCGTTTATAAAGTAGTTCACTATATTATTAGCTAAATACTATTACTTTTTTCTTAAAATAAAAGTCAATTCAAACCGTCCATTCCATACATCATGTAAACATCGCAGCAGCCTTGAAAATATGGCTTCTGTGGTGTAACGGGTAACGCGTCGGCCTCGGAAACCGTCGGTCCGGGTTCGAGTCCCGGCGGAGTCCAATTCGAATATGTTTTTCTTTTCTTTTCTTTTTCTTTTATATATATATAAGACAATTATTATGCAATACAAGTTCGTTAAAGATCTAAGAGAAGCATTTTGAATATCATTAGTGTATGTGTGTGTCAATTTGTATATGTTTATACATGTATTTATGTATATGCATACAAATATATATATATATACACAAACACACATATGTATATACACATACATACATGTGTGCGCGTGTGTGTGCGTGTTAGTTTGTAAATGCTTATACATATATATATATATATATATATATATATATATATATATATATATATATATATATATATATATTCATATACATATATATGTGTGTGGTGTGTGTGGACGCCCTTGCCTCAACGGCTGTAAGTGAAAGAAAACGAGTTATCTCGAGCATCTACAAAGGAAGTTCAGATTTTTGAAAAATTCCTGACGAGACTTTCCTCTCCATTCCTTTATTTTAGATTTACTTAAATAAACTCTTTCTTTTACTCCAGGCTCAGGCAGGTTTGCACGATCCCTTCGTCAACGCTGTCCCTCTTATTTCAGTTCTTCCTTTCGCTTGTTCGTCCCAAAGGATATTGTTCTCTTAGATTATGGAAATTTAGGTAATCTGGTTTCTGAAATGTAGACTTTATATAAGTTAATGTTTCCCTTTACAAATTACATATACTCCCCGTGCATAATGTGCTGTAATTTCCTTTTGTTTGAAGGCGCAGTTTCCAAACACCATTAATGGCTGCAACCTCTTTCTTCTACAACAAACAGGTCAGCATGAGATTTCGTGCGTGATGAAGGCGTGGTCAGAATGAGCCGAAAAAAATGTATATGTATATGTAAATATATTGATTACTTGATCTTTTTATTTAGGAATATATAAATATACATATATGTGTGTGTGTGTGTGTGTGTGTATGTGTGTGTGTGTGTGTGTGTGTGTGTGTGTGTGTGTGTGTGTGTGTGTGTGTGTGTGTGTGTGTGTGTGTGTGTGTGTGTGTGTGTGTGTATTTACATATGCATGTGTGTATATATATGTATATATATACATACATATACATTATATATATATATATATATATATATATATATATATATATATATATATATATATACATATATATCACACCTTCATGTGTGTGTGTATATGTGTACATATATGTATATATGTATATACATAATATGTATTATACAATATGTGATGAAATATACATATACATATATGCATGTATAACTATGTACTCGTTGATAGAAAAAAATAAATATATACATACACATATATGTATATATATCTATATATATATTCATTTATTCATTTATATGTACATATATATATATATGAATGTAACTATGTATATGTATATATATATTCATTTATATATACACGCATACATATATTCACACACGGATTCACACACACAACTATCTAACGACCAGACTATCGAACTGTCTAAAGATCAATCAAACAACCAAACTATCAGTCTAAAAACCCAGATATCTAACAGTTCAACTGTCTAACAATCAAACAACGTAACTATATATCTAACGATTTAACTATTTAATGGGCGATCTAGTAACCAAACTATCTATCTAAATACCCAACTATCAAACAGTCCAACTATATAAATATCTATCAAACAATCTAACTAAGTACCCAACTATCTAACAATCTAACGATCCAACAATATAAATATCTAAGTCGCTAAGAATCAAACTATCTAAGTACCCAACTATCTAACAGTCTAACAATCCAACTATATAAATATCTAACTTTGTAATAATCCAACTGTCTAACAATCTAACAGTCGTACAATCACACACAGACTATTGCGGGTGTGTAAGAACACCGAAACGGATTGAAACGGATCGAAGCGGAGGCAAAATGGCCGAAACGGATCTTGTAGGATATAATTTTTAGTTTTTAATGCAAGAATTGTCCTTTATATAATTATCGAAGTCCAGCCAAACTTGTATCCAGTATGTCCGCCCAATTAGACAAATTAAAGCGAGAGACCCGGGTTCGATCCCCGACGGAGACCATGTAAATACGGCTTTTTATGTACAAATTAGTTTTCATATCTAAGTCAACTTTTCTATTTCTTTCTGGTTGCTTATCTGCCTTTATCCTCTTGAAAGTGTTTATATGTTTTGATTTATTTCGATCTGTTTTCGTTCACATGAAAGGGAGTTCAGAATCAAATTGGCCACAAAAATATTCCTCAAAAATTTGAATTACGAAAAATCACTCTTTTCTCTCCCTCTGCACCCCCCCCCCTTTGTCTTTCTCTTCACCCCTGTAGCAAATACCTATAAATTATGTCTCGCAAGAATGTGGAAAAGTAGCCACTGCCACCACCCATTAAATTCACGTATGGGAACGTAGTGTATATGTGAGAAGAATGATAGTGTGGATGACGGATGTGGGGAAGGGAGCGAAAGAGTGTAAATGTAGTATGTGTGTGTGGTGTATATGTATGGTGGGAGATCACAAAGGTTGGTACGCGTGATATGAGCCGAGGAGAGGCGTGTGCGGGGAGAGTCCTCCAACGCAATCAAGCAGATCACCACATTGATATAATGAACAAAAAAAAAGAAAAGAAATAAGGCATATCACTAGAGGGAAATGGGCTGTTACTACCCTTCTTAGTATCCTTTTCCAACAATCAAGTTCGGGCGTTGATAAAACGAAACATACTTAAATAGTTATTTATTTCGGGATCAAACCGATAAAACAATAAAACAAAGTAGTAAAACAGAACACATAAACATAAAACGAAACGAAGGTATTAAAATCAATCATAAAATGTAAAACACAATACAATAAAAGGAACGATAGCAAAATGAACTTAAAACATTAAAATAAATCGGTAAAACGAACTAGAACAATAAAACAAACGATAAAACAGAAAGCACTCAATACATTAAAATATGAACATAAAACATGAACACAGTAAAACACACGACAATAAAAAAAAGCCTGAAGATGATAATTTAAAAAATGCACAAATCACGAGGTCACTTGGTCGAATTAATAGTCTGGCCAATTACTCTTACCACCTTATGTTTAAAATATCCTCACGACCACTTAGCTCTTCTTAAGACAGGTGGAAGCCCATTCCGGGGTTCCACAGACCGTCTTTCTGCTAGCAGACCACCGGCAGGAATCCCCCTGACATTGTGTCTGCACTTCCCTTGTTAATTGTGGGCGGGAACCAATGTGAGAAGTTGGTTCTTTTCTAATTAAAATTGATAAAACAAAACGTAAAACTAGTGTGAAAATATAAATCTAAATTAAAATAGTAAAATAAATTCAAATGATAACCCATAAAAGTAATTAAAGTAATTGTATAAAAAGAACCAATGTTAAAATCACTTGGAGTAATTAATACAGACCACTTGAAAAAAAGTTGTAAGAATCAAGTTGACCTCTTGCTCTTTGAAAAAAAAAATATGTATAAATATAAATCTTAAAACGTAAAAATGAGAGTATCATCTTCGGGGGATACACACATAATACAATAAAACATAAAATAATGATTTATTTGGTATAAACAAATAAAATATTGGGCAGCGGAATGGCAATAGTGGCGAGTGCGCGGCATCCTCCTCACTCCGCGAGATAAACGCCTTTTTCTGTTGGCCTGCGATTGTTTTCTGTTCTCGGAGAAGGAGCCACGCAATAGAGTTCTTGCCATTGTTCAAAGGGGTGATGTTACAAGCAACCCCACAAACCACCTTGGAAATCGCAGGGCATTTTAACGCTACCTCGCGGGTCGCACCAGGTACGAGTGTTGCCACCTTGAGTTCATCGGTTTTTATTTCATTTGCCTGAGGGAGATGTCGGAGGTGAGAAAGGATATTTCAATGATTGTATTACCTCCTGGAGTGATTTGTGGGTGTATAGTGCAGCAGATCACTACACCCCTCGCTAACACACTTTTTCTCTGTATCTCAGTACCCCCCCCCCATCCCTCTATCGCTCTCCTTCTCCCGTCTCCTCCATCTCTTTCTCCTTTCTCCTCTCCTCTCACTCATTCTCTTTCTTTTTTTAGGTTATGGTTGTTTTTATAGACAGCAGTATTATCATAAACAATAGCATGTCATTATTTTTATTGTAATTAAAATTGCTTATTATCATAAACGTAATTATCCTTACCATCATTATTGGTATTAGTTATGAATGTGTTTTCTTTCTCTCCCTCTGATCCCTCCCCCCCCCCCTCCATCTCTCCTTGGACCCAACTCTCTCTTTCCTCTCCCTCTTTCTCAAATTAGTATTAGTTTTATTATTATTACCCTTATCATCACTATTATCACTGTTGTTGTCATCCAGTTCCTCATCATCATCACCATTATAACATAATACTTATCATTATCATTATTATCATTACTCTTACTATTTCTGTTGGTATTGCCTTATTTCCATTCCCATTATCATTGCCTCAATTATTCTTTCATAATCATTTGTTGTAGCTGTACCATCATCATTACTGTTCTTATTCTAGTTTTTATCCTCATTATCACTATTTTTACTGCAGTGGTGGTAATATGCCATTAGTACCACCCGTGTAGCTATTGTTATTGTGTGTATGTGTGTGTGTGTGTGTGTGTGTGTGTGTGTGGAGAATTGCAAAACACATTTATATAGACCACTCAATCTCGCTCTCATTCTTTCTCCTTGCCCACAAGATATTCATTAAACATTTTATACCCTAGCAGCAAATTTCAATGTCTATTCCTAAATCATCTTCATCACAATCGCTTGTCTTGTCTGCGAGCATTTGTAGTCACACAACGATTTACATTTACAAAAGAATTAGATAAAGGTGAGAGAAGGACGGATGCAGCGTCAGTCGGGAAGGCGCGGGGCCGTTCGTACTCACGCAGAAAAAGCAACTGCAGTAAGTAAGGAGGAGACGGCTTGATTAACGTTTAACTCCATGCGATAAGTTATCCTGAACAAATGTAAAATTTCAGTTTTGTTTTCCACGTCTCATGAGGGCAATTAGGAGAGTCCTTACGAGGGCGGGGCACCCAAGCCCTGATTTTATCCTTATTGGGTAATTTAAAGGAGCCAAGAACAGAGTGGATATGGCGAGGTTGATAATTTTATGTAAATCGATGGGACTGAAGTATGACTGTGATTATAGGCGTATGATAACACATCACATAGGAATATTTGTTTTTACTTTTATCATTTTCCATTTTTATTAATTTTAACGCATGGTAAACAGATAATTTTAAGAATGCACACACCGTATTGCTACAATAATAATAAAATGCACTACTTAAGAACCATATTTATTAGATCAGTAAAACATAAAAGATAGACTGCATAGACTACACTGAGAGAGAAAAACAAACATAACACATGAATTCATACAGCATATGTAACATAACCTACATAAACACTATGCAAATCTTATAAAATTAAATTTCAGGTATATATCCCCCCCCCTCCTCTCAATCACTCTTTCTTTAACTGGTATAGTTATTATTGCTGTCATCAGTATTACTATCAACTTGATTAATATCATGTCATCACGTTTATAACCATTATTGTAATTACCAATGTTTATTTTCATGAATGTAATTATCTTTAGCATCATTATTAGTATTAGTAGTGAATGTGTGAGTGTGAATTGCAAACCACAAACTCATACAAACTTACATGAATAGACGCACATAAGCCACTCTATTTCCGGCAATTATCCTGAAGAAATGTAAAATTGGATCATTGTTGTCCCATGAGGGCACCTGACCCCTGATTTTGTTATTGCTGGTTATTTGAAAGCACAAAGTAGTGAAGAGGCTTATAATACCTAAATCGATGTGATTATAGGCGTGCAATAAGGCATCAAATTAGAATAGACTATTACATCACTTTTTAAAATATTTTAAACCATGGTAATGACATTTTTATACTACTTTCAATCTGAGAATATACATACCGTGTTGCTACAATGGAAATCAAACTATTAACGAACTATATTTGTTAAACCATTAGAGCATGAAATAAATTGCTTAGACTGGAGAGAGAGAGAGAGAGAGAGAGAGAGAGAGAGAGAGAGAGAGAGAGAGAGAGAGAGAGAGAGAGAGAGAGAGAGAGAGAGAGAGAGAGAGAGAGATGGAGATAAATAATATGCTGCCAAGAGGGAAAAAGTATCAACTGCCATTACTGCGCCACCGCTTTCATGTTTTTTTTCCTTCGAGTTTTACTTCCTTTGTCTTTTCACATTAGACTGATACTGAAAAGGCTGGAGTCTGCTAACAG
>NC_091581.1:8515542-8540542 GCF_042767895.1 Penaeus vannamei
CCTTATTGCACGCCTATAATCACATCGATTTAGATATTATAAACCTCTTTCTTATATTCATGGCCATTGTCATATCATAGTATTATTACTACTATCATTAATATTTTTATTTATGTTATCGTTAATTTTACTTTTATTAATATTATCATTACCATAATTGTATCATTATGATTATTTTCATTATCATCATCATTTTAATCAATGGTATTATCATCATTGTTATTGTTGTTGTCTTTGTTTTTGTTGTTATCATTAATATTATCATTATTATTACTATTCTTATCATCATTTTTCTTATTATTATTGTCATCATTTTCATTATCAACATTAATATTGTCATTGCTGCTACTATCATCATCCTCATTACCCATTATTATCATTATCAATATCATCTTTATATTGATTGTTATTGTTACTTTTATCATTATTATAATCATTACCATTATGAACATGAGTATTATTACTATTATCATCATTATTGCTTCTATCATCATTTCCTTACTATTACTGTTATTATCATGATATTTATGACTATCATGATCATAACCATCATCATTATAACTATTATGAACTATCAAGATCGATATTATTCCTAATATTACCATTCTCATCATTATTTCAACCGTATCATTACTGCCATTGATGTCGAATATCAATATTATTATTGCATAAAACGTTTTTTCTCTCTTTAAGATGACCTCAGTTTTACACATTTAGTTTAAAACACTGACAGCTCGTTTGACTTTTTTTTTATATGTATATTGTCGTGTGCTTTACTTTTTGGCAATGCTGGCAACTGCTGCTGCAGTTCATAAGTGAGACAGACATAAATAAACCAGACAGACGAACAGATAGGTGGACAGACAGACAGGCAGAGTGAGAGAGAAAGAAGGGAGGGGGGTTACTCTAGAGAGAAGAAGCTTTTTTCCTTAAAATAATAAGAGCTGAACTCACAGTCTTCAACGTTTTCACAAGCGTACAAAACACACTTTCTGGACCCCCCCCTCCCCTCCTCCTCTCAAAAAGAGTACAAGAAACTGTTGTTGTTCACGAAGGTTACTTTATTCCTATCACCTCTGCATAAAACATCTCAAAGTGCTGAATAAAAGGATGAAATATATACCACTGTTTACTCTCACGTGAGAGGCAAAAAGTACCCATATGTTCAACGATTCAGAACCTGACCATTGAGCATTTTCATGCAGTATGGACAATTCTTTGGTTTCTGAATCACTGGACATAGAGGCGCTTATTGCATGCGCGGTCGACATTTTTTTTTTTTTTTTTAGCGTATACCAATCCCTGCCCCCCCCCTCTCCACCCCAGCGTACGTTTTGTTCGCATGTGAAGATGTTGAAAATTAAGCCAAACCTAACACGGAAATTTGCTTCAACTTTTTAAATGTCTCGAAACTGACAAACATACCAATATTTACACACCTACATTCGGGAAAGTTAAAAAGAGAAAGAAAAAAATAATGATAATAACAATAATAATACTAAAGACTGACGGTGAGAAGCAACCCGAGATGAGACTGCACGCACGATGGCGCTGCCATGATAACTGAATTCCTTTAAGGATCTCTTTCTAATCCTTTGGAACGAAAGGCACATCACGCAGCGGGAACTTAGCGAGGTCGCTCACCATGAAGAAAAACAAACCATATCATTTAGTAATAAAAAGATATATAAAATAAAAATGATAATAAAATAACAGGCAACTGCGATTAAACTCTCATTAATTATTTGATGCTAGTCACAACTTTTATTACGAACATACACTAATATACCAGTAAACATGATCATATAAAATATGACACGAACACCACATTTCATCATACCTCAAACTACTTATTTTAAATCAACAATTACCGAACATGTTAAACACGACGCAGTGGTGCACTGGTACGACGCGTGACTTCGACTCCGAGGTCCCGCGTTCGATTCCCAGTCAAGCCGAGTGGACGGTGTGGTTCCACGCAGGTGCCATTCGAAAATACTTTTTTATTAGCATATTTGACATTGTTGGAAACTGTTGTACTTTATAAATGAGACATCCAAAGGGAAAATTAAATGTCTATAATTTGTTTCCTCATAACTTGAATAAAGTTGACTGAGGTCCAAATTATACACACGATATTATTACTATTATTATTAATATTATCTATTATCAGTATCATTGGAATTACAATTATCATTATTTCTATTATTATCATCACTATTATCAGTATTTGTATCACTGTTATCTTACCATTATCATCATGATAATCATTATCATTATTATTGGTATTGCTATTATTATTTTATTACTATTACTGTTATCATCACCACCACCATTATACGTATTCTGATATATCATTACCCTTAATATCAATATCATTATCATCGTACCTTTATTATGGCAACTATTTGCTGTTATTATTACTATCATCGATATCGAATTTTAATATTGTTATTATTGCTGCTGTCATTATTATCGTGATCACTACATATAAAACTTTTTTTTCTCAAGTATGACCTGAGGTTTACACATTTAGTCTTGAAAAGGAACCTTGTTATTACTGACGTGGGTCTTACTCTTGGCAGTGCTGGAAACGGCGGTTGTGCTTCATCCGTGAGATCGAAAGGGCAGTCAAGTATGATTTCCCCCTTTATTTGGTGATACATTTCACCACTTCAGGTCGCTCATAAAAAATATTGAATATATATATATATATATATATATATATATATATATATATATATATATATATATATATATATATATATATATTTACACACACATATTTGTGATTATTTAGTTCCTTAAATTCCATCAATTCAATGCTTTCATAGCATTTATACAAAGAAATTATTATCACAACAAAAATTAATGTGGCTCAAATTGCTGTATATTTCAATACTAGGTCTTTGTAAAAAAAATCCTCGATAATGAACTGCAGTAGTTTGCCTTGAATTCAGAATATACATTTTAACAGCTAATTTATTGAAAAGCTATTCGTCCTTTGGTAAGTTTACTACTCCTTATGAGAGAGAGGGAGAGAGAGAGAGAAAGAGAAAGAGAAAGAGAGAGAGAGCTTTAGAGGTAGACAAACGAACAGACAGATAGGCAGGGAGACAGAGAAAGAAAAGGAGAGAAAAGACAGACAGATATAGAGCCAGACAGACGAAGAGACACACACACTTACATACACCCACAGGGAAAGGGGGGGGGGGGTTATTCTATATATAGATAAATCTGTTTCTACATATACTAAGTCCTTGTAGTGTAGTGGTTAAAACGACTGACACTAAATCAGGAGATCTCGGGTTCGATTCCCGGTGGGGACTACTTCTTTTTCTTCCTTTTTTCTCTTTTCTATCTCTATTTTATAATTGTACGAGAATCATTGATTTTCTTAGAACTTGTTTTTATTTGTATCATATATTTTGTGTAGATGTTTCTTATAAGTATCATAAAAATATTGGTATTATTATTTCCTTTCTTTTACATCTTTAATTTCATCATCCTCATTATTATTATCATTATCATCAGTTTTGTTATTATCATCACCCTTATAATCATCGTCATGGTCGCCATCATCATTATCATATTCTTATCTTTATCCTAACATCTACAATCGATTATTATTTATCATTATTATCACTACAGTTATCGCTCCATTATTATGATAATCAGTTTTATGTTATCATCATGATTAATTCATACTGATGTTAATACTCTTCTTATCATTCTTATCATTATGGTCTTTTCATAAATTTCTTTATTGTTGTTGGTGTGATTATCATCATCATAGTCATAGTCATAGGCCGTGTCAACAATTTTTTCTTTTCGATGACATCTTTGGCCTGAGGAATAAACAGTAAGTCAAATAGACTTGTGTGACTTATTCCTTTTTGATTCTGTCATATATCTTAAATTTCGACAAAGCTGGACGATGTTGTACTTTATGAATGAGACATCCAAAGGCAGAATGAAATATATCTTTTTCGTGATATCTTTCATGGCTGTGGGTCGCTCTGAAAAGTGAGTTTCCTAGTCCTCTAATTTCCAAATCATATATGTAATTTGATAAATCAGAAAATGAGTTCGTAACATTCATAGAAAAAAAATCAACAATATATGAAATTATCATCGGTTGAAATTCAGGGTTCAGTATTTATAGAAAATTATCAAATAAGAACTATGTTACCTCGCCACATGTACAAGATATAAAATGTGTCTCAAGATTGCTATTTTATTGAAGATTCTGTGTTTTTGTAAACATCAAGAATATGAAATCGGAATATATCACACCACAAGTCCCCTATTTGAGAGAGAGAGAGAGAGATAGAGTGATAGAGAGATAGAGAGATAGAGAGGTAGAGAGATGGAGAGATAGAGAGATAGAGAGATGAATAGATAGATAGATAGAGAGAGAGGGAGAGAGAGACAGTGACAGACACCAAGAGAGAAAAGAGACAGACAAACAGACAGACATGCAGAGCGTGAAGGAGGGAAAGAAAGATAAAGATCGAAAGATAGAGGCAGGGATAGAAAGAGAGAGGTAGACAGAGACAGGGAGAAAGGTAGATAGAGAGAAAGAAAGGGAGAGAGGTATCCAGAGACAAGAAAATATGAGAGAGAGAGAGAGAGGGAGGGGGGGAGGGGGAGCGGAAAGAAAATATACGAGAGAGACAGAAAAAAGAGAGGAAGAGAACGAAAGAGTAAGAGAGATGAGGGGGTAGAGCGAGCGAGAGAGAGAAGCGGAGAAGAGAGATAAAGAAAGAAATAGACAGCGAAGGGGAGGAAAAGATGGATCCTTCAACTGTAATTTGCCTTTTTCGCATAATGTAGAAAAACGCATTATATATCTTATCAATAAAAAATTGTCGTACAAAAAAGATTAAACTCAATTTTCTCACTGATGTAAAAAAAAGAAAAAAAAAAAAAAAAAAATCCAACTATTATTGCGAACAGACGCTAATATGCTAATATACACACACACACACATATATATATACATATATATATATATATATATATATATATATATATATATATATGTGTGTGTGTGTGTGTGTGTGTGTGTGTGTGTGTGTGTGTGTGTGTGTGTGTGTGTATGTATGTATATACCACACATATATAGGGAGAAGCACAATATGACAAAGTTTAGAAGAAAAAAATACATTTCTCAATCTTTGTAACTGGATTTGAGATGGATGTTTTTATCTTAGACATCATTAATGTTAATACATTGATTATGATAGCTCCCAATTTCTTAACCAAATTAACATCATCAATATTAGAGAGAGAGTCAGACAGACAGACGGGGACAGACAAACCGCGAATAAATAGTAAATGCTTTGACATACCTTGCATAAATGTGCAAAATGACCATAATTAATCTGGCTTTCTAGGGTCCCCGATGATCGCTTTTTCTACATTATCTTAGTATTTCAACAACTGTTCTCACGAAAATCCTTGTTGGTAATGAAACAGAACGGTTTCTTTGTTGTAACTGATCACAAATGAAAATAAAATAACCTTTAAATATTTACTATTTTAGAATTGAGAAATTAACTGAATTGAGTAGGTTATAGATAGATAGATATTATAGAATATATGCGTACATGCAGAGATAGAGACAAATAAGTAGGCATATAGATATGTAGAGAGAGAGAGAGAACGGTTATATATGTGATATATGTTGCCATCTATTCTTTAAATCATTTCACTGAGATTACCAAGCGTTTTGTAATAGATGACTAAGAAGGAAAGTTCACAGCTTGAAAGTGGGGGACTGAGTGCGATTAAACCTCGAACTTTGTTTTTATAAAGACGTGGAAGAATTTTGCTGCAGAAACCAAACGACGAAACAAATGCAATTAATGAACAATTACCGAAAAAAAAAGTATTTTGTATATTCATTTCCAGGATTTCTCTTTATGATCGTAGTCGATTCTGATTTTTTTTTTCTAATAGCACCTCGCCTGTAGCAATGCTTGCTATTCATTTGTTTTTCATCTTGATTCACCCCATTTTATTTAATTGTTCTAAACCATAAACGAGCAGTTAACGCCGGCAGCTAGAGGGAGAGGGAGGGGGGGGGGGGTCCGCCTCTCTTTTTGCACCCTGAGCCTTGTTTCATTGTTTACTTTCTTATTGTCTGGAGTCGCCGGTGTATTATTCATACTTTTTTCTTTTATAACAAACTCGTTTTAACGTCAGAGTGGGCGCTCGAGCCATCGCAGAGGCGGTTCCGACATCTTATGCTTGGATGAGATGAGAAGGTGGATAGAGGGCAAAGAGGGAGAGGAAAAGAGAGAGAGAGAGAAGAGGAAGAGCAAAAGAAAGAAAGAGAGGAAGAGAGAGAGAGAGAGAGAGAGAGAGAGAAAGAGAGAAAGAGAAAGGGAGAGAGAGAAAGCGAGGGGAGAATCATCCTAATATTAAACATATAAAACTCTTCTACTTCATTTTCATATTTTAAGATTGGACATATTTCAGTGCATGCGACACATGCCATTACGTTTAGTATGACATTTTACTGTTTGTGTGAAAGCACACACACACACACACACACACACACACACACACACACACACACAGAGATACACACACACACACACGCATAAACATATACATACACACATATATGTAACATTACATACTCAAGTGTAGTACGTGTTCTCCTAAAAAGTAAAATTCAATTGTAGCAACAAGTATAAATATGCTTCTATGGTGTAGTGGTTAGCACGGTCGCCTCCTATGCGATAGACTCGGGTTCGAACCCCGATGGAGACTAAATGATCATCTTTTATTCATGAATTTCTGTTGGGTCATTCTATATACTTCTCTGCCTTTCTTTATCTTTCTACTTTTGTTTCTGTCTCTTTTTCATGTTTGAAGTGTAAAAGTATGAAAAAAAAATAAGCGTTTGATTTTCCATTTTTAGGGGGGTAATTGTTTAATCGAGAATTGCTTATTTATTTGTTAATGTTTATGCGTGTTTTCAAAATTTTGTTATTATTCCTCCCATCATCATATGATTGTATTAGTAATATGGAAAGCAAGGAATGGGAGGAGGAAGAAGAGGACGAACAAGTGAAGCAAAAAAAGAAATAAAAATCAAAACGGCAAAGAAAAGGGCGAAGGAAAGAGGTTAAAGAAGGAAAGCAAATATTGTTTTATTGTCTTGCTTAATGATGACTTCGTTCCACGTTGCCTACTTAGGAAAAAACAAACGAACCTATAGAAGAGAAGAATCACGTTTGTTAGGAGTCAGATCCGATCTAGTATGGTCATGGTTGCAGAGTTTTCGGACTTGCAACATAGAATGAACTGCACGATCTCCTTTTTACAGCAACTTGATGTTTACTTATATATTTTGAAAGGTTTCTTGTCACTGTAGTTTACAGTGTCAAGAAGTAATGAATGCTACTTATGGTCCGGAAGGAAAACAAACCAAATATAATTATGAAATTTATTGCTAGTTATTGACATAGAGTATTAAATAAACCAACATTCACGATCATGTATTAAATCTGCTTATTTTTAGGGAAAGAATTGATTTTGGAAGAGTCAATAAAAGAATATATGAATACTGGTAATTTCATATCAAAGTTTGGGATTACATATATTTATTTATAATAGTGACTACTGGTATACCTTTACTTTTTTGTTGTTGATCAGATCTGTCTATTTCTTCCTCTCGCTGTCTATTTTCTCTCTCTATTATATGAAATAGTGATAATGGCTCTCTACGTCTCTCTCTCTCTCTCTTGCCCCTTCTTCACTATCCTGTCATTATATTTTTCTAGTTAATTTTATGGCCTACATTCACACATCATAATTGAAGATATTTCGATATTTATCATTCAATATCTTTCTTGATCCGTTGCTGCCTGTCGTTGTTCGATCAGTATGAATGTAAATTGAATGTGTGTAGTATCTCGATAAGAGAAGATAATAGATGGTTCTCTCTCTCTCGCTCTCTCTTTCTTTTTCTTTCTTTTTCACATGCGTCTCTCTCTTTCTGTTTAAAATAACATTCAGTATTCATCCTGAAGGTATATACGTCTATGCTGCAGCCATGACCAAGGATTGAACAAATACAAAAGGAAGGTCATGGAAGCTGCACACATCGCGACAGAGGAAAATATGAACACCGCATCGGGTCGATTCAAGCTATCCAAGGTCGCGGCGGCAATTATGCGTATAACGAGCGCGAGGTCACGATCATCAGGTGATTCATCAGCTCCCATGTAATATGAATATGCTGTGTATTTCCTCAAATGTATGTATTTCCGACGAAGATATATTCGAAACCGATCAAATACATTCCTTGCATTGTGAAGATATTCATTTTCATTCATACCTTTCCACATTTGTCAACATGAATACGGTTCATAATAGAATTTGGTCTTGAAAGATTTCCTAAGAAATTCTTCAAATATAGATGGCAAACAGAATGAGAGAGGAGGAACGGACAAGAAAAAGAGAACCATGAACGCGTAAAATGAAAGAAAAAGACGGCCTCTCTGGGTCCCTCGCACATGTATGTATGGGTCTCACAGGACCAGCTATAGGACAGTGCTATAGTAGTAGCATTTCACACTTTGGAAGCTGTACTGTCTGGTCTGTTTACTCTGAATTTTTATTTTATTCCGGACCAAAAGTAGCATCCATTTATTTCATGAAACTGAACTACAGTGACAACAAACCTTTCAAAATATACAAGTAAACATCAAGCAACAGTAAAAAAAAAAAAAATAAAAAAAAAAAAAATAAATCGTGCAGTTTGTTTTATGTCGCAAATTTATTTCTTTTGTAAACTTGATTGTATAATCGGATCCGACTAACAAACTTATAATTCTTCTCTTCTATATGTTCGTTTGATTTATCTAAGTAGGCAACGTGGAACGAAGACAACACTAAACAAGACTATAAAGCAATATTTGCCTCGCCTTTTTCACCTCTTTTCTCCTCCCCCTTTTCTCCTCCGTCTTGGTTTTTATTTCTTTTTCTGCGTCACTCGTTCGTCCTTTTCTCCTCACATTCTTTGCTTTTCATATTACTAATACAAGCACATGATGATGAGAGGAAAAACAACAAAATTATGAAAATGCGCATAAACACTAACAAACCACCAAACAAATCCAAAAAATACAAAATCAAACGCTCCAATGCCTTCATACTACTTCACATTTTAGACTGGAGAGACAGAAACAAAAGTAGAAAGATAAAGAAGGGTAGAGAAGTAGATAGAGAGATGCAAAATGAAAATCTTGCACAAAAAAAGTATATGAGTTGTTTCCGTCGGGATTCGAACCCGAGTCTGTCGCGTAAGAGGCGACCATGCTAACCGCTACACCACGGAAACATGTCTTACGTAAGTGAATTTTTCTATAATTATAGTTTAGCTTTTAGGAGAACATATTACACAAGTTTGTGATTTTATATACGCGCGCGTGTGTGTGTGTGTGTGTGTGTAAAAGTAAAATGTCATATTAGACGTAATTGTCTGCGTCCCTTTGCACTGAAATGTGTCCAATCTTAAACAAAGAAAAAAAATGAAGTGGAAGAGTTTTGTATGTTTATAATTTAGATAATTTTCTCTTTTTCTTTCTTTCTCTCTCCCTTTCTCTTTCTCTCCCTCCCCTTTTCTTCTCTCTTTATCTCTCTCTTTTTCCTTTTCTTTTTCTTTATCTCTCTCTCTCTCCTTGTCTTTTCTCTTTATCTCACTCTTTTTCTTTCTCTCTCTTTCTCCTTTTCTTTTTCTCTTTCTCCCTCTCTCTCTCTCTCTCTCTACCTCCCTCTCCTTTGCCCTCTATCTACCTCCTCATCTCATCCAAGCATAAGATGTCGGAACCGCCTCTGCGATGGCTCGAGCGCCCACTCTGACGCCCGCGGTGGGCTGGCTGGCTTCCGCTGAGTTCGCACCTCGAGCGCTTACATCATAAAAGATTAAGAATAAAAAGGTCTTCACGTTAAAACTAGTTTGTTATAAAAGAAAAAAAAAATATAAATAATACACCGGGCACTCTAGACAATAAGAAAGTAAACAATGAAACAAGGCTCAGGGTGCAAAAAGAGAGGCGGACCCCCCCCCCTCCCCCCTCTAGCTGCTGGCGTTAACTGCTCGTTTAAGGTTTACAACAATTAAATAAAATGGGGTGAATCAAGATGAAAAACAAATAAATAGCAAGCATTGCTACAGGCGAGGTGTTATTAGAAAAAAAAATCAGAATCCACTACGATCATAAAGAGAAATCCTGGAAATGAATATACAAAATACTTTTTTATTTTTTTTAGGTATTTGTTTATTAATTGCATTTGTTTCATCGTTTGGTTTCTGCAGCAAAATTCTTCCACGTCTTTATAAAAACAAAGTTCGAGGTTTAATCGCACTCAGTCCCCCACTTTCAAGCTGTGAACTTTCCTTCTTAGTCATCTATTACAAAACGCTTGGTAATCTCAGTGAAATGATTTAAAGAATAGATGGCAACATATATCACATATATAACCGTTCTCTCTCTATCTACATATCTATATACCTATCTATTTGTCTCTATCTCTGCATGTACGCATATATTCTATAATATCTATCTATCTATATATAACCTTCCAAGTTAATTTCTCAATTCTAAAATTGTAAATATTTAAAGGTTATTTTATTTTCAGTTACAACAAAGAAACCGGCAAATACCCCCCCCCCCGAAGCTGCCGGCCGTTATCTGCTCGTTTATGGTTTACAACAATTAGATAAAATGGGGGTGAATTAAGAAAAATAAACAGTAAGCAATGCTACTAGGGAGGTGTTATTAGAAGATACAAAATGAGGACCCACTACAGTCATGAAGAGAAATCCTGGAAATAAATACATAAAATACTTTTATCTTTTTTACTTATCTCTTTGGCATACCCATTGTTGTTACCATTATCGATATTATTATTACTCTACACAGACTTCCAATCATATATACCAGTTAAATACTTATTTCAAAAACACCAGTGGGCCAGATATTCATAGGTATTACCATTCTTGTTTGCAGGTCTATATTTATTTGTTGAAATCTATAATTCAGGGAGTCAGCAGTAATAAGTTATTAATTTCCTCGATCACATCCAATATCGATCTCCATATGTCTACTCCTTACACATTCTCAATAAACTACCGTATTACACTATTCATCTCACTGCGTCTCATATTCTCACAAGTTTTATATAACTACATTCGTTCATCTCATACAGATTCCTCGATAACCATCCATTAGATGTTGGACCAACTCTGTGCTGATGTATATTTTACAAAAGTCAAGCTATCTGAGCGATAATACCGATGATTATAAGAAGTATAATGACAAAACAACAGCTCTCATAATGATGACATTAATAACTATTAAGATGGTGAATATGACATTCTTCATGATAATAATGAAAATAATGATAATGATAAGTATCATGATAATGGCAATGAAAGTAACAGTTGCAGCTGTAAAAATGGTAATGATACTGATAATGATGATAATAATGATAATAATAAGGATGACGATGATTATGAAAATGATGATAGTTATGATAATAATAACAATAATAATAATAATAATAATACAAATTATAGCAAAATGATAGAATAATAATAATAATAGCAAATACAAAACAATAATAATAGCAAAATAATAAAAATAATAATGATAGCAAAATAATAATAATAATAATGATAATGATAATAATAACAATAGCAAAATAATAATGATAATGATAATGACAATATTAGTCATGATGACAATGATAACGTTAATGATTAACGATGAGGGAAACGAAGGAATATAAAAAGTGAAAGAATTATAAGAAAAGAAAACTAAACTTCAGCCGAAAAAGCGCCGATTCATCTCAAGGAGGCGGACGACGGCCGGGAAACTGCTCACACACCCCCACCCCCCTCCGTCTCCCCCCATCTCTCTCTCTTTCTCTCCTTCCTTCCTCTCTCGTTTTGTTTTGTTTTCTTTTTATAGCTCTTCGCTAATGTTCATTTACTTTTACTATGATTATGTTTTTCCTTTCATCAAATGACTTCATTGTCCTGGGTCCTTAGATTTATATATATATATATATATATATATATATATATATATATATATATATATATATATATATATATATATATATACATGTATATATATAGATATATAAATATGTAAACATTTACATACACACACAAACATGAGAAAGAGAGAGAGAGAGAGAGAGAGAGAGAGAGAGAGAGAGAGAGAGAGAGAGAGAGAGAGAGAGAGAGAGAGAGAGAGAGAGAGAGAGAAAGAGAGAGAGAGAGAGAGAAAGAGAGAGAGATTATATATCTATTTATCTTTGTCTCTCCCTCCATTTATCTCTTCTTCTCTTCATATATCTATCTAGTACATATAAAGATAGATATATAGATAGTTCTATAGACAGACGAGAGGGCAGACAGATAGATAAACAAATAAATAGATAGATATAGATAAAGATAGAAAGATAAATGAATAGATAGATATATAGATAAATAAATAGATAGAAAGAGCCTATCTATCATATGTCTTTGCAGCCGCAGCCCGGTTTACTTTCAGAAAAGAAAGGCATAAAAGTGAGAGAAAGACGGAAACGTAGATGATAGATGGAAAGGAAGAGAAAGATAAGGAACAAGAAAGACGCGAAGGATAAAGACGAAAATGGTAATAACACCAATAATCGCATCAACAGTGGTAAGGCGATCAGAAGAGACGAGGCAAATAAACATAATAAAGATAATAAAGATCAGTAATAACACTTGTAGAATGGGAATAGGGGTAAATGGGACTCTATCAACACCAGCAATTGATATGACAGTATTAGCGATTATCTGAGTTGTAAGAAGCATCACCATTGCTTTCATTTGAAATAGCTATCTGTCTCTATTTCACAACTCGGACAGACAGGTTCATGATAGAAAATGATGTTTATAATAAGAAGTTGCCAGTTAGATCCTTTTGTGTTCATTTTCAACTTAAATCAAAATCTCTTCCTTCCTCGCTCTCTCTCCATCTATCTCTACCCATCCCTCTATTTGTCTGTCTATCCACCTATCTGTTTTTCGATATATATGCCAACAAATTAGGTACAAAAGAAGAAAGAATAAGATAGTATTTCATTACTTAACGTTAATCACCAGGGAAGACCCTGTGGTGTAGTGGTTAGCATGACGGTCTGTGAATTCGTAGACTCGGGTTCGAATCCCGGCTTAGCGCTTCCCCTTTTTTTTTTTTTTTTTTTTTTTTAATGACGCTTCTTTCTCTCGCGAAATTTTAATGACGGTAATTAGGATTATGATGATAAATATAATGATAAAGATAATGATAAGATCACAATAACACAAACATTCGTAAAATGGAAAACTACAGAAAAAAACAGATATTTGATGTTGAAATACATGCGAGACAGAGATGATTATGATATTAACAATAACGATAAGGATGACAATGATGATAATAAGAGGAATAACAACAACAATAGCAATAATAATAATGATTATAGTGAAAAAAACAATAAAAACGACAATGACAGTGATAATGAAAATAATAATGATAGTAATATTCATAATAATAAAAAGTATAGATTATAATAACCTGATAAGGATGATGGTGATGTTAAGATTAATAACAACAACAATTTTCATAATAATCTTATAAATGAAAATAATTATAGGAATGACAAGGATAATAATAATGATAATGAAACGAGAAGAGGGAAATAATTCATATTACTTTAATCTATAGAATAAAAAGAAATTCAACAATATTTGAAACATTAGGAGACGCCTATTCAACTTGTCTGTGCATCATCAATGTTTGTGAATAAAATTAATCCTTCACCGACAGAGAGGTTCTCTGTGGAGTAACGGTTAGCGCGACGGTCCCTGAATCCGAAGACCCGGGTTCGATTCCCAGCGGAGGATATCTTCAAGACTTACTTTCTTACTTTTTTCGTGTTATTTTCCTTGTGCTATGAGCAAGGCTTCAAAAAATAAAAGTAGAAATGATAATAATTATAATGATTATATTAACAACAACATTGATGCTAATGATAATAATGAAAATAGGAATAATCGTAATGATAAAATGAAAATATTTATAACGATAGAAATGATGATAATATCAATACTAATAACTGTAATGATAATAATGATAATGATAATAGTAATAACAGTAATAGTGATAATAATAATAATAATGACGATAACAACAATAGTAATGATAATTAATGACAATGAAAAATAATGATATTCATAATGATAAAAAGAGATGATAATGACAGTGATAATAAAAGTATTCCTAATAGTAATGATGATCATGATAATAGTAATGACTTCATATGTAATGATACTAATTATCATAATGATAATAACAATACTATTTTTATCAATAATCATCATAACAAGAATCAAAATAACAAGAACAACAACAAGAATAATAACACAATAATGAAAATGATAATAATGATGCTAAGAATAATATCAATTATAATAACACCAATATAATGATAATAATAATAATAATAATAATAGTAATAGTAATAGTAGTAGTAGTAGTAGTAATAATAATAATAATAATAATAATAATAATAATAATAATAATAATAATAATAATAATGATAATAATGAAAATAGTAGCTACAACAATAGCAATAACAATAATAGTAATATCAATTATAGTAGTGATAATAAGGATGAAAATATAAATAACACACACACACACACACACACACACACACACACACACACACACACACACACACACACACATATATATATATATATATATATATATATATATATATATATATATATATATATATATATTCATTAGTTGCAGTTATTGTTTTTTCTTCTCTTTTATTCCCCAACCTATCCATATCTACTTATCTATCAGAATCGATTCATTTACCCGTAATTCGTTCTCCTTTTCTCTTTTCCTTCTTGTTTCTCTATCATGGTTCATCTTCAACATTTTCTACACTTTCACAAGCGTACAAAGAGCACTCTTTTGACCGAATCCCCCCCCCCCCCACCTCCCCCTAATCGTGTACACCTGAGAACAGGTAGACAATACAATGAATGACACGCACACACACATACACATACACACGCACATTAAATGCGGATCAACGAAAGAGAACGAACGAGAGATAGAGACATGGAAAGGAAGAGATAGACATACAGAGGCCGAGAAAAAGATGAAGACATGGAAAGGAAGAGACAGACATGCAGTCAGAGTAAGAAAAACAGACAAACAGAAGGGGGAAGAGATGGAATGAGAAAGATTGAGAGACGTAGAGAGGAAGAGAAAGATATAAAGAGTGGCTTATAATTTATGTGTGTGTATGTATTTCTTTGGACTTGTGTGTGCGTGCGGGCCGTGTGCAACAAACGTCCAAACAAGCCATATCTCTCCTAAGTATATATGTATATCCCAATGAATCGTGTAATTGTGTGTGTACATTAATATGTCTGTGAAATTCCGTGTCCATTAATGTATGTGTACATCTTGAGTAAATCAATATTCGAACAGAATATTGGCAACCAAAATAAGCGAAGAAACAGAAAATTGTAGAAGAGTAATAAACCAAAAGATAAAGTATGCGGGAAGAGGAGAAAAAGCGAAAGTAGAAAATGCGTCAAATATGCAACAAAAGAGAATCGACCCCGTCATTAGAACGAAGGAAAATGAGAAAAAGTGAAAGTAAAATATGCGTCAAATGTGCGAGAAATATGCGACAGAAAAAATGCGAAATAAATAGCTATAGCAAACAGAAAATAGAGCGAAGAAAAGAGAAACGTGTGTAAAGGAGAAAAATCGAAAGAAGAAAATACTAGAGTGCGATAGAAATGCAGAATAAGAACAGCACTGCGAAAGAGAAAGAAAAATTGCGAAATAAATACAAAATAGGCGGAGAAAAGTGAAACCAAGATGCATCCGCCAAAACTTATAAGATATAGTGAAACGTAAAAAAAAGGAAAATGTTAACAAACAAGAAAGTATAAAATGTACAATAAGATATAATAATAATAATAATAATAATAATAATAATAATGATAATAATAATGATAATAATAATAATGATAATGATAATAATAACAATGATGATAATGATCCCAATGATATGATATAAGAATGATAACAATAATAAAAAAGTAGAAAAACAAGCCAAATAAGAAAGTATAAAATGTACGATATGATATATAATAACAATAATAATGAGTAGAGAAAGAAGCCGCCCTGGTATGTATGTGTCCATCGTTTTGATTTTACAGAAGTAGTTCATTTGGGAGAGAAATCCTCGGGAGTCGAGCGGAGAACAGAGTCAGCCACTCGATGGCTCGTCAGCCGCCTCCCCCGGGGTGAGAATTGCGAAGACGGCAGCGACCTTGAACTGGTAAAAAGTAGAAAATGATTATCATTATAATTATCATTATTAGTGTTTTATTATAATTATCATTATTATGAATAAGAAGACTAGCCATTACTATCATTATTGTTATTATTATCATTATTATTATTATTTGTTATCACTATGATCATTATCGTTATCATCATTACTATTATACCATTACTTATATTATTATCATCATTATCCTTATTACTTTTATTATCATCATCATAATTATTATCATGATTTTTGTAATGAACTTCATTACTATTAGTATCATTTTTCAGTGTTATCATTGGGATAATTATCATCATTGTTATTATTATCATTATCATTATCATTATTATTATTATTATCATCATTATTATTAATACCATCATCATAATCATTATCATTCTCTTTCCCTCTCCTGCTCTCCCTCTCTCTCTGCGCTAACAAAACAGAAAATATTAGTGATATTATTATGATTATGATTATTATGATTATTATTATTACTATTACCATTGCTATTATACTATTATTTCTATCATGATCGTGATTAATATTATCATTATCATCATCAGTATGATCATATTTTTGTTTATTATCATTAATATTAGCATCATTGATCAGTGATATCATTGTGATCCTTATTACCATTATCATTATAAACATTACTTAATTATCATTATCATAGTTAATAGTTTGATTTCTATCATTGCTGTCATTATTATTACTATTACTATTTTTATTATTAACACCATAAATATTCCCTCATTATTCCCTCCCTCTCCGCCTCTCTCTCTCTCTCTCTCTCTCTCTCTCTCTCTCTCTCTCTCTCTCTCTCTCTCTCTCAATGCAGTCTATGCAATCTATTTATATGCTTCAATGATTTAATAATATAGTTCTTAAATAATGCATATTACTATCTTTGGACAATATGGAGTGTACATTCTTAAAATTATCTATGACTACCATGAGTTGAAATTAATAGAAACTTGAAAATAAAGGACTGCCTCTAAATTACCCTCATGAGATGCGGAAAGCAATACTGGAATCTTACATTTGTTCAGGATATCTCCGCATCGGTAATGGTATGGAACGATTGCCTGGTACTATTTAAGTGGTGTCAACCTTCAATCAAGCCGTTTCCTCCTTGCTTGCCGCAGTTTTCCTTCACAGCTGGCGCTGCATCCATCCTTCTCTCACCTTTATCAAATTCTTTATTAAATGTGAATTGTTCTGTAGCTACAAATGCATGATAATAAACAAGTGTAATTACAATATTGGTGATAAAGTGATGACATGATATTGATTATGATGATAGTAATACTGCTGCCAGTGATAATAACCATAGTAGTTAATGAGAGTGAACGAGAAAAGTGGGGAGGAGAGAGAGAGGGAGAGGGGGGAGGAGAGAAGGAGAGGGGAAGGAGGGAGAGACGAAGAGGGGGGTTTCTGAGATATAGAAAGAGTATGTTAACGAGGGAGGAAGAGAGAAAGGGGGGGGGGGAGGGAGAGAAAAGTCATTTTTCGTAATTCTTTAGATGTAAATAAAAATTTTCAGAAAATAAATATAGTTCTCTATACCCAATTCACCGCAGTTTCCCCCGAATCAGGAAGAAAAAATTAGGTTGTAAATTCCTAGATCTTAATGTGCCTTTAAACAATTTGCAAGTCATCGTGTTGCACTGCAAGCTGTTCCACGGATCCCGATTCCGGCAGTTGATCCTGGTTCCGTTTCAGTTAAATTTTACATATCTATTCTTGGTTTGGAACTTGCGTTACACGTTGGAAGCCTTTTCTATATGTGTAGGAAATAAACACGAAAAAAAAATTATATCGTCTCAGCCAGGAATCGAACTCGGTCTTCCGGTTTTGAAGACCGGAGTGCTAACCATTACACTACAGAGACTTTGTTGACAGAAGGAGTTCATTATGGAGTTTAATTGTTCACAAACAGTGATGCACGGACATGTTCATGAAGCATCTCATATTTCCAATGTTGTCGTAAGGTTTTTATGTTATGCAGTTGGTCTTACGTAGATCAGCTGTTCACACCTGTCCTTCATTGTCGGGGAAAAACCTTAATTGCTATTAGTATTGTTAATAACATAATGATAAGGAAGGCAGTGTGTAGGGCGGGTTGGTCAAGGTCCTTATAGTATCCTCTAACGACTAGTTTAAGTAAAATATGTCTAAAAAAAATAATCTAGAAAAAAACAGCAACTACAAAGGAATTAGACAGTTTGATACTAGATAAAAGAAAAGCATATACACATACACACTAGAAATCGCAATTACTGCAAAGGCAAGTCATCATAATGAATGAAAGGTAAACAAAGACTTCCCTTAACTCTGTTTCGTAGTACACACTTATATTGAAAAGTCTGCGAACCATGATATAACCTGCTGTCATGAAACGTACTATAAAAACCGCCATGAATCATAAGCCTACATCCCATAAGCATAACGCACCAGTAGGTTCAAACGATCACTTCATTTGATAATGATGATGAAATTCTTTATGATAATGATTATAATTAAAATGATTAAACAAACTGGCGATAGAATGTACGTCCATACATTATACTTACGTACATACATACATTCCCTCTCTCTTTCTCCGATTTCCCTGACTCCATTTTCTCTGCCTCGTCCTCATGTTTCATCTCTCTCTCTCTCTCTTTCTGGATTCCATCTCCCTCTTCCCTTTATTCCCACTTTCTCTTTCCCTACTGTTATGATCTTAGTAATAACAATGGTAGAAGTAATGATAAACAAAATACCAATCATAACAAGCGATGTTAACATATTCATCGTCTTAATAAGGTTTAAAGTCATATGGCAACAATAAATAACTAAATAAAAGATAATGACAAATTGTCTCCGCCGGGAGTCGAACCCGGTATTCCCGCTTTAGAGGCGGCTGCGTTGACCGTTACACCACGGAGACTTACAAATTAACTTTAGAAAAAAATAAATTATTGATATGCCAGCTGCCCTGCGTTCGGCCGCCCTGCGTTCCCCAACGCTGTTCCAAAGGCTCATTTTCCTCGATCGTTTCTCGCGAACCAAGAACGCCGATTCTTCCGGTCGATCGCCGCATGAAGCACAGCGGTTGAGGCGCTCTCCTTCGGCGTCTCTTTCGTATCCCTTGATTCACAACCATATCTCGGGCAGATTTATTCTGAACAGGAAACATAGCAATGGTAACAATCTTGATAAACATGATAACATAAATGATTATGATTAAGATAATAGTTTTAGCAGTTATGACAGATATCGAAAATCAAGATATAAATAGACTATACTTAGCAACTTCTTCCAAACAGCAGGGTAGCGCAGTGGAAGCGCGCCGGGCTCATAACCCGGAGGACCGTGGATCGAAACCATGCTCTGCTCCAATTACAATATTTTTTATTCTTATTTATCTAATAAAAACATATACATTTTTCTTTTCTTTTTTATTTTCATAGAAAAGAAGCGTTGTGAATGAGTCTTCGATTGTAATCTGTGGCAATTTTTAATGTGATCATATGGAATAGGGATAACATAATACGAACAACGTAGAGGGGAAATAGGAAGTCCATAATAGAAGCAGTAGTAGAAGTAAGGCTAATAATAAATAATAGTAATAATGATAATGATAACGATGCAAATGATAATAATAATAATGAAATCAGTAACGATAATATTATTAACAATAACAATAAAAAATTATAATTATTAAAAAGAATAATAATGATATTACTAATGATAATACTAATGATAATAAAAACAATGTTAATAACAGTGATGGTATTTATGATAATGCCAATGCTTAGAATAACAGTGATGATAAGAGTTAAATGATGACAATGATAATTATAATGATAATAAAAATAATAGGAACGGTAATAAAGATGGTACTAATGGCATTGATGATGAAAATGATAATAACAACTGTCGTAGATATTAAAATAAAGGAGAATGATGATAACACATATAGCGATAATATTGTAAACTTTGCCAGCGTATAAATAAGTGTTCTGCCATTCGGGATAATAATCAAATAATTATGAATAATGATAATGATAATGGACGTAATAATACAAGAGAGACATGAATAACCAAGTAGAAGAAAAGGAAAAGAAACGAAGGCAATAGGAAAATAGGAAGAAGAAAATGGATCTTGAAATTACATTAAAAAAGTCTTCTGATAGATAGATAGATACAAGGTTAGATAGATAGGTAGACATTAAGAATTGGATAAAACTTAGATCATTCATAAACTAATATTTAGAAAGATTAGATTGACATGACGAGACAGATAGAAGGAAAAAAGAGACATACAGAGAGGGAGGAATATCATTACATGTTCGTGGCGCCAACGTTCGTATTACGAATATTAATGAAGTCATACCTGGAAAGGAAATTCTCGCACCTTTATGAAATATAGGTCTAGAAAAAATGATTAATGGCGCAAATGTATCGAAGGTTTGAGGAAGAAGGGATCGCGAGTATAAAAGGTTGGAAACTATTGTATAAAACAATGAATATCAATTCCTCTGGGTTCTTTTGTCTGTAGGTTCTTTAAACCCTAGTTGCAAGTGAGCTTTATTGAGACTAGTCACCACACACGATAAAGGTACAAAAGGGCAGGTGAGGAAGAATCAAATGAGCCTGCAGTCTCCTCGGGCTCAGCCGTCTCGCTCTCTGATTGGCTGAGGGGTTGGCGCCTGCGTGGAATGTCCGAGGGACCATGACTCTAAGACAGGACACTGGAATGCAGGGCTTATAAGTGAAACTAATAACATTCAGACAGACACAGTATGCATACATTGTAGTATTATAGAATGTAACAATATAAAGTAACTGGAGACCTATACATTTAGCATATCACTTTATATATAGAGGCGTAGTCACGTGTCTCTAACTTTTCATATCTACACATCAGTGCAGCCACAGATTTAAGAAATACTGCAAAGGAGATTCGTACTATTTACTGAATATTTTTCTTTCTCATACCTTAAAAAAATAGTTGTAATGCATCGTAGGTTTGAGAAAGGGTCCGCAAGTATAAATAGTTTGGAAGCCATTATATTAAAACAACACTGTTAGCAATAACATGGGTTGTAATGAGAAATACCAACATAAGTTCTTGTAACAATAATGATAATGTATTTGATGACGCTACCTACTTTCATCTTGCTGTATCAAGACTTTGCAAGACAACGCGAATATGATTTACGGAATCTTTCCTCCGCATCCTCATCGGCGCACAGACCTGCATCTCGAGGAGCATTTGGCGCCGCCTTTGCTGTCATTCTCTTGGTATTTTAGAGATCATTGGATTATTTATTTCCTAGACGTGTGTCTGTTATTAGCATTGCTTTCATTTTATGTTAATGTTATAATTGTTATAATCATTAGTAGCGAAATTGGTGCTATTAGGCTCTTGGAATTTCTCTCCAATTTTGATACCTGTTGGCGTTTAATAAGGTAGTTGTTAAACACCAACAGAAAAAGTGTAAACGAATCGCTAAATTTTGCAAATATTATATAAAAGAAATCACAAGAACAGATGATACAAAATATTGCACTCAAGAATTAGAGAAGGAAATAATACACCAAACTGAAACTCATCAAAAAGAACAAACGCAAAAACCACCACAAGTAGGAACATGTTCATCTCTTTCAGCGTATGTTTATCACCCCCCCCCCCCCACGTGCACACACACAAACAAGAGAGATATGTATCGTCCGAATCTAATTTATGCCGTCATTTACAGACATCCTTGAACACACAACTCAAACGGAGGATTAGCGTATCAGAATACATGGTGCAACGAGCTCGTGCCTGCATGAGCCAAGAGAACATCGCGATGGAACTGCCGTTTCCTCAGGCAAAGCGCCTCGCCAAGTATCTTGGACACCACAAGGGGCTTTCTTTGGCCGGTCAGTCGGTCGGTGTTTGCCATGAACGCCAGAAATTGTTTAGAAAGCATTTGATCGAGCTGCTGCAAGTTCTTGTATATTTCAGTTGCCGCAATACACAATTCTGCAGGAGACTGTAAACAACGAATGTTCACACTTTTCTCGTTCGTGTTTGCAGTCAAAAGTTAAGCGAAAAGTCACTGCATTGAATTGCTTTTAAACGTAAGCTGGCAACTGATACGCACATATTCCCATCATCTTGATTTGAATTTGTTGGTGTTTAGCGAGGATGAAAAACGCTCGACTGTGTCTGCTCGAACCTCCACTTGTTGCATCAACTTCACTGCACTCGCGGCCAGGGCGGCTCCGTCTCTCACGCCCGTCCCTTCTGGAGCTTCTCCTGGAATTGTTTGTTTCTTTATTACTTTATACTGCATTTTTTATGATCTTTTCTTAGCCAATTTAGGCTTGCATAACCCGCCCCCCCCCCTCTCTCCTTCCCTAAGCTAATATATTCATACTGATAATTAGTATCAAGATTTCCTTAATGTAATAAAGTAATTTGATGATTTTGGTGAATTCATCTAGTCATTCGTCTTTTCATAATAACTTTCCTTCCCCTAAAAGCCCCAGTAATTTTCTCGTACGTTTGCTTCTCTTGCAATAAAGTTTCTCGTTTCTGTCTCTCCCTTTATCCTTCTCTTTCATTCCATCTCTCTCTCTCTCTCTCTCTCTCTCTCTCTCTCTCTATCTATCTATCTATCTATCTATCTATCTATCTATCTCTCTCTCTGTGTCTCGTTCTCCTTAAACCCTTTCCCATCCTCCTCTTCTCCGCCACTTCCTCTTCCGCTCCAGTCCTTTCCGAGGAAGAGGGAAGGGACAAGAGAGAGAGAGAGAGAGAGAGAGAGAGAGAGAGAGAGAGAGAGAGAGAGAGAGAGAGAGAGAGAGAGAGAGAGAGAGAGAGAGAGAGAGAGAGAGGTCCTTTTATATTTCATGACTGTAAGATGAAAGAGATACTAAAAAGGTAATCTATTGCCTCCATCGGGGATCGAACCCGAGCCTGTCTCGTGAGAGATGACCGGTGTGTGTGTGTGTGTGTGTGTGTGTGTGTGTGTGTGTGTGTGTGTGTGTGTGTGTGCATTTATGAATGGCCCAAATACACGCACTCCATATGTCTTTCTCTCTTTCTCCTATCCATCTACCTCTGCTTACATATCTATTTATCTTTGTCCATATATCAATCTCTCTGTTTCAATCTCCCTTCATTTATCTATCCTTCTCTTTATCAATCTATCTGGTACATAGAAAATAGATAGATTGATAGACAGAGGGTTCTATAGATAGACGGAAAGACAGCAGACAGATAAACAAACAGATAGATAGATAAACATATATAGACAGATAGGTAAATAGATCAATAGGTAAATAGATAAATAGATAGATGGATAGATAGATAGATAAACATATATTTATATAGATAGATGAATATATATATTGATAGATAGATGAATAGATAGATTGATAGACAGACAGCAAGACAGATAGATATATCGATAAACAGATAGAGAGATATATTAGATAGATAAAAAGAGCCTATCTTTCATGTGTGTCTGCAGTCGCAACACGGTTTACTTTTAGAAGAGATAGGCATAGACGTGAGAGAAAGACGGAAATGGAGAAAAAGAAAGACGCGAGAGATAAAGATGAAAGTAGCAATGACGCCAATAATCGTAAGTGGTGAGGCGATCAGAAGAAAGGAGGCAAATAAACATAATAAAGATAATAATGATCAGTAATAGCCCTTGTAGAATGGGAATAGGGGTAAATGTGACTCTATCAACACCAGCGATTGTGATGACAATATTAGCGATGATCTGAGTTGTGAGAAGCATCACCTTTGCATGCACTCGAAATAGCCATCTTCATCTATTAAAGAATGATGTGCCGTTCTCACTGGCAATTACCTTGTTTCTTGTTTCCTATTATTTGTCTATACTGACTGAAAGAACGTAACGGGGATGTACCTACAGCGTTTACGTTCTGCTTACATATTTTTACTGACAAACCTCTCTCTCTCTCTCTCTCTCTCTCTCTCTCTCTCTCTCTCTCTCTCTCTCTCTCTCTCTCTCTCTCTCTCTCTCTCTCTCTCTCTCTCTCTCTCTCTCTCTCTCTCTCTCTCTCTCTCTCTCTCTCTCTATCTATCTATCTATCTATCTATCTATATCTATAACGGTTAATTTACAGGTTAGTTTAAAAGTAGCCTTGATTTACTGTTGATCAAACAAATCTACTTGTCCACGAAATGAGAGATAAAAAAGACAGGTAGCGTACACAAAGAATATGAAGTATCAGCGGATTCCTACTTTGTAATTAGATAAGTATAATGCTTATTTACGCAACTTCTATGATAGGATTTTGAATTGACTTCGTGTCAGGTGAGGTTGGTTCAAGGGAAAGGGGGCGGAAGGGGAAGAGAACGGGAAGGAGAGGACTTTTGGTAACAAGGAGAACGGTAGCGAGGGGGGGGGAGAGAGAGAGAGAGAGAGAGAGAGCAAAATGAACAATGTAGGGAAGACCATGAAAACACAAGAATATTCGTGTGTTTTCTTGTTCTTCCTTTGCAATTGTTTGACATATATCCCACAAGCGAGAGAGAGACAGACAGACACACACACAC
>NC_091581.1:8548042-8563042 GCF_042767895.1 Penaeus vannamei
AAACACAGTATGATATCGAGGAAGCAATTTGATTTAGGGAGGTAAGGTCATATGAAGTAAATTTCCTCAGTTTTTCTGCCAGTTTCTGAAATATTACGAGACGTCTGGGTGGATTACGTACACTTGAAAATGCGTTTGATAATGTAAAACAGACATAAAAAGAAAAAAAAATCACGTGAATTAGGTTAAAAAGCCCGCGTGTGAGGCGCCGTGTTGGCGGGCGTAAGAGCAATCCCTTCCCTTTGAAATTTAAATGTCCGACGCCGCGTGTCGTTATTGTTTGAATTACTACACATCGCGACACAGTTCCTTTGTCAAACTCGGCGCCGAAAACAAAATAACATATACAACCAAGAGTAGCACAACCAGATTCTTACTTCTAAACATGAGTGGAAATCAGTTCCAATCTCTAATTCTAATTATTGGTGTTCACTCGAATTCCTGTTAGACAAAATCTTGTTTCGATCATAAATTTCATATAATTTTCTGATCAGGTAACAGTTTTTACCTAACTACTGTACGTTTTCAAAGGCAAATATAAATTGATATACCTTTTGTAAGTCGCTATGAAATTATATGCTTTAACAATAGTGTATATGTATAAAAGAATACTCGTCTTAAGAATCTTTGAATGAATTCACACCCCCTTTATAAAGTTTTGCCAGATTTTTATCAACCTGCAAGAGTTATCAGAAGTTCTATGACCCTCAATTCAATGACATTTCATGAAAGTCTATCTTTTACAAGTCAGTTTCCTAGAGGCTTTTTTCCTGCCATTTGTAGGCTTTGGAATAGATTGCCTTCAGAGATTGTAACTTCTCCGACTCTTGATAAGTTAAAAAAAAAAATCAGCTAACATGTTTTTCTTACGTAAATATATAATTTTCCATCTCATTCTTTCTCAGCTGTATCTTGACCTGCACTGACACATTTCATGGTTTAAATCTTCATTTTCGCAAAGTGGCTCTTCCCATAGCTTACAACAACAGCAGCAACAACAACAATAATAGTAATAATAATGATGATTATAAATGGTATCAATATAAGAGAAAATATAGTTTCATGGGAACAGAGTCAAATGAAACATAAACAAGATAAGGTGAAACACAACGATCCATCTCATACCAAACCAAACATAGCTACCCATATGATATAAAGTTAACACTGGATCCAGCTGTCACAATGCAATAGTTGTAGTGTTTCACACCTTGGTAGCTGTACTGTCTGGTTTGTTTTCATTCCGGACCATAGGTAGCATTCATTTATTTCATGACGCTGTGAACTACAGTGACAACACACCTTTCCTAATATATAAGTAAACATCAAGCTGCCGTAAAAAGGAGACTGTGCAGTTCGTTCAATGTTGCAAGTCCAAAAACTCTGTAACCATGATTATACTAAATCGGATCTCATTGAAAACAGACCTATGCTTCTCTTCTATGAATTCGTTTCTTATCTGAAGTGGGTAAAGTGGAACGAAAACAACACTAAACAAGACAATATAACAATATAACCTCTGTCCCTCCATCCCCATTTCCTGCTCCGTCTTGAGTTTTATTTCGTTTCCTTCATCACTTGTTCGTCCTCTTCTTCCTGCTCCCATTCTTTGTCTCACATTACTAATATAATGATTATTAGAGGAATAACAACAAAAAAGAAGAAAAAAAACGCGCAAAACAAGAAATCTAAAATTAAACCCTCCAATTCCTTCATACTCCTTCGCATTGTAAACACTGGAAGAAAGAGACAGAAACAGAAGTAGAAAAATGTATGGAACGGTAGGTAAGTAGATAGAGATGCAAACAGAAATGAATGAGGTCTTATTATTCGTATTTCTTATCTAAAGAAGGCAAAGTGGAACGAAGATAATACTAAGCAATATGATAAAACAAAATTTGCTTCTTTTGCCTCTTTCATTCCTTCCACCTTTCCTACTCCGTCTTGATTTTTATTTCTTTCTTTTTATCACTTATTCGTCCTCTTCTTCCTCCTCCCAGTCTTTGCTTCTCATACTACTAATATGATAGCAAACTTGTGAAAACGCGCATAAACACCAATAAACAACCAAGCAAATATACAGAAATACAAAAACCTAATTCCTTCATCCTCTTTCGTACTGTAAACAGCGAAGAAAGAGACAGAAACAAAAGGTGAAAATGCATATGGAACGGAAGGTAAGTAGGTAGTCCTGCAAACAGAAATTCTTGCAAAAACAACCAGTTGTGTCGTATCCGTCGGGGTTCGAACCCGAGTCTGTCGCGCAGGAAGCGACCGTCCTGCCCAGTACACCAAGGAAACATTTATTGTTTAGGAATTTTACTAGAACTGTATTGCCTGGTTTGTCTACGTTCTGTTCGTATTTAATTACGGACTAAAATAGTGTTCATATATTTAATGGCCCTGTGAACCACGTTGACAACAAACCTTTCAAAATATATATTGGTAATTATTAGCTGCTGTAATTAAAAGATCATTCTTCACTCTTATGAAATCGTATTTCTTATCTGACGTAGGCAAAGTGGAAGAAGATAACACCAAGCAAGATAAAATAACAAAATTTGCTTATTTTGCCTCTTTCCTTCCTTCCACCTTTCCTACTCCGTCTTGATTTTTATTTCTTTCTCTTCATCACTTGTTCGTCCTCTTTGCTTCTCGTATTACTAATATGAATGCAGACTTGTGAAAACAAACATAAACACAAACATACAACCAAGCAAATCAAAGAATAAAAAATCAAACCTTCTCATTCCTTAAACTTTTTTTTTTCAATATTTATTATGTTTCTTATAAATAGATAATTAGAATAGTAAATATTATATCAGAAATATTGATGTTATTTCCTTACTTATATGTCTTTAATTTCATCCTCATCATCAGAGCTATAATCATTACTCCTATCTTTATTGTTCTTATTATCACTGTTATTTTTATTATTATTATCATCATAATCATCACGATTATTATAATTTTATTCTTATTGTTATCATTATCATCATCATTATAGTTATCGTTCTATTATAAGGATAATCAATTTTATGTTATCATCATAATCAAAACTGATATTTATACTCTCCTTATCATTCTTCCCATTCATGTTTATTCATTTTTTTCTATTGTAGTTTATTTCGTGGCTCCAGGTTCGTAAAATTTATAAAGGAGATTCATTAGTATTATTTGAAACTGTCTACGGTTGAATTTAGTATTCAGAAATTATAGAAAATTATCGATTGAAACCAGAGAGAGAGAGAGGGGGGGGGGGAGTCAGACAGATAAGAACAGAGAAAGAGAGAAGAAAGATTCAGACAGAGAGTGAAGAAGAGAAAGAAAGATATAGAAAGAGACAGAGACAGAGAGAAAGAAAGTGAGAGACAGGTAGACAGGGACAGAGACAGAGAGAGAGGAAGGCAGGGAGAAAGAGATAAGGTGAGAGAAAAGAGAGAGGGGGGGGGGGTGAGAGAGGGGTACAGAGACAGAGAGAGAGGAGGTAAGAGAAAGGTCGAAAAAGAGTTCCGGCTGAAGTTAGGGAATGGCCGCGGTTCACGTTCAGCTGTTCGACTGCACCGACTGTCTTTTCGACTGTTACTCTATTTTGGAAGAGGATAAGGTTTTTGGTGTCTTATGAAGGGTTGTGCCGCGATGCCGTGGTTCTCACCACTGCCTTCGAAGCGGCAGACTCGGGTTCCATTCCCGGCGAAGACTAACACGCACTTTTTTCAAAGTTCCTTTTATTTTTTATTCTATCATCATAATCTGTAAACATTATCATTCTAATCTATATCATCAGCATTATCCTCATCATCATCATCATCATAGTCATTTTCTTTCTTATATTCATGGCCATTGTCATATCATAGTATTATTACTATTATCCTTAATATTTTTATTTATGTTATCATTATTTTTACTTTTATTATTATTATCATTACCATAATTGTATCATTATGATTGTTTTTTTTCATTATCATTATCATTATCATTTTAATCAATGGTATTATCATCATTGTTATTGTTGTTGTTGTCTTTGTTTTTGTTGTTATCATTAATATTATCATTATTATTACTATTCTTATCATCATTTTTCTTACTATTATTGTCATCATTTTCATTATCAACATTAATATTGTCATTGCTGCTACTATCATCATCCTCATCATTATTATCATTATTACCTTTCAATTTATATAGGTAATTATTAGCTCGTGTAAAAAAGAGATCATTCTTCTCTCCTGTGAAATCGTATTTCTTATCCGAAGTAAGCAAAGTGGAACGAAGATAACACTAAGCAAGATAATATTTTTTTTTCCTCTTCCTTCCTTTCCATCTTTCCTACTCTGTCTTGATTATCCTTTTTCTCTTCATCACTTGTTCGTCCTCTTCTTCCTCCTCCCAGTCTTCGCTTCTTATTAATAATGTAATCATATGATTATGAAAGGACTAACAGCAAAATTACGAAAACGCGCATCAACACTAACCAACAATTAAGCAAACAAAAAATCCAAAATCGCTCCACTTCCTTCATACTCTTTCGCATTGTAAACACCGGAGAAAGAGACAGAAATAAAAGTAGAAATATGAATGGAACGGAAGGTAAGCACCCGAGTCTGTCACGCAGGAGGCGACCGCGCTAACCATTACATCACAGAAACGTAGGATACTTGAGAAATTTATTACAATTATATTGTAGCTTTTACGAGAACGCATATTACATTTGTGTATGTAATGTTACATACGTGTGTGTGTGTGTGTGTGTGTGTGTGTGTGTGTGTGTGTGTGTGTGTGTGTGTGTGTGTGTGTGTGTGTGTGTGTGTGTGTGTGTGTGTGTGTGTAAGATGTATTAAACATTTTTGCACGCCTATCGTTGCACTGAACTATGCCCAGTCTTTAAATACCTCTTTTCTTAGCTCATTCAAAAAATTATTTCCTAAAATGTCCAATTAAAAGATAAAATCTTCCTATCTTCCTTTTCATCTCATATAAGCATTAGGATAAACAGAAATCCTAGAAAAAATAAAGTACTTTTTTTTAATCCTTTCTTCCTTTGTACTTATTTTGTTGGGATGCCCACTGCTGTTACCATTATCGTTACTATCAATACTTTTCACAGACTTCTAAATCGACATTACCATTAGGATACCTATTTTAAAATTACCAATGAGCCATATAGTTTATTAACACTCTCGCTTGCAAGTCTACATTTATTTGTCGAAATTTATGGTAAAAGGAGTCATCAGTAAGAAGTTATTAAATCATTCTTAGATCACGAAAGGTTTTTTCACTACATATCTTTGTTATGTAATTGCATTCGTTCACCCCATATATGATAATAATTAAATCCCTCTATAACACTATCCATCTTGCTCATTTCATATTCTCATGTCTATATAACTGCATTCGTTCATCTCACGCCTATTCCCTTTGATAAGTGTTGGACAACTATGTGCTAATATCTATTATACAAAAGTCAAGATATCTAGTTATCGCCAATGATTCCTGCTCAATATGTAAAATAGACACCTTTAATTTTCTAATACATATGGCATTTCTCCTTAACTCGCTACTTTTTCTTTGCAACCATTTAGTGGCCACTTCAATATTAACCTTCGAGGCGGGGGGGGGGGGGTCGATTACCGGGTCCTATTGTCTTTTCTTTCGCTTTCGGGGTCTTGAATATGCGAGTTTTATTAACAACGTTGAAAAAATGAAGGCGCAAAAACATAACAGATAAAACAAACAAACAAACATAAAGACGATGTATATCCTGTACGTGAGAAAGTCGTCAAAAACGCGTATGTCGCGAGCTGGAATTTAGAATTTTAACCTCGCTGTCTCCGGTTTGAAAAGATTTTACTGTAAATGGGAAAGATATGTAGACAGAGAGATTTATGTAGTACATATTTGTAAGTAGATGTAATGATGACTAATAATATACTTCTATTTTCAGAGAGACATAAATGACGTGGAATAAACATGAGAAAATCATAGCGTTTCCTTTTTCATTATCAATTTACATCTGTGGCAGAGAGAGAGAGAGAGATGAAGCACGTACTATTTAAGGAAAAGATTACATTACTTTTTTCATAATGATTCTGTCAAAAAAGTTGCATACCTTCTACTCATAAAACTCACACCCGCCTCGGAATCATCTCGAGCTCGGTTCCCTCGTCGAGAGTCGCGTTCAGTCCTCATCTCTTCTTTGATTCATCCGCATGTCTACATAATTCCTATAAGGTCTTCATGTCATTTCGAGTCTTACATAAATGTCTTACCTTGATAGTAATGCAATGGGCTAGAATAGTGGTGATGCGATGAGACGGTGAAACGGAGATGGTGATTGGTGGTGATGCGATGAGATGGTGAAGTGGATGATGCGATGAGATGGTGAAGTGGAGGTGGTGATTGGTGGTGATGCGATGAGATGGTGAAGTGGAGATGGTGATTGGTGGTGATGCGATGAGATGGTGAAGTGGAGATGGTGATTGGTGGTGATGCGATGAGATGGTGAAGTGGAGATGGTGATTGGTGGTGATGCGATGAGATGGTGAAGTGGAGGTGGTGATTGGTGGTGATGCGATGAGATGGTGAAGTGGATGATGCGATGAGATGGTGAAGTGGAGGTGGTGATTGGTGGTGATGCGATGAGGTGGTGAAGTGGAGATGGTGATTGGTGGTGATGCGATGAGATGGTGAAGTGGAGATGGTGATTGGTGGTGATGCGATGAGATGGTGAAGTGGAGATGGTGATTGGTGGTGATGCGATGAGATGGTGAAGTGGAGATGGTGATTGGTGGTGATCCGATGAGATGGTGAAGTGGAGATGGTGATTGGTGGTGATGCGATGAGATGGTGAAGTGGAGATGGTGATTGGTGGTGATGCGATGAGATGGTGAAGTGGAGATAGTGATTGGTGGTGATGCGATGAGATGGTGAAGTGGAGATGGTGATTGGTGGTGATGCGATGAGATGGTGAAGTGGAGATGGTGATTGGTGGTGATGCGATGAGATGGTGAAGTGGAGATGGTGATTGGTGGTGATGCGATGAGATGGTGAAGTGGAGATGGTGATTGGTGGTGATGCGATGAGATGGTGAAGTGGAGATGGTGATTGGTGGTGATGCGATGAGATGGTGAAGTGGAGATGGTGATTGGTGGTGATGCGATGAGATGGTGAAGTGGAGATGGTGATTGGTGGTGATGCGATGAGATGGTGAAGTGGAGATGGTGATTGGTGGTGATGCGATGAGATGGTGAAGTGGAGATGGTGATTGGTGGTGATGCGATGAGATGGTGAAGTGGAGGTGGTGATTGGTGGTGATGCGATGAGATGGTGAAGTGGAGATGGTGATTGGTGGTGATGCGATGAGATGGTGAAGTGGAGATGGTGATTGGTGGTGATGCGATGAGACGGTGAAGTGGAGATGGTGATTGGTGGTGATGCGATGAGATGGTGAAGCAGAGATGGTGATTGGTGGTGATGCGATGAGATGGTGAAGTGGAGATGGTGAAGTGGAGGTGGTGATTGGTGGTGATGCGATGAGATGGTGAAGTGGAGATGGTGATTGGTGGTGATGCGATGAGATGGTGAAGTGGAGATGGTGATTGGTGGTGATGCGATGAGATGGTGAAGTGGAGATGGTGATTGGTGGTGATGCGATGAGATGGTGAAGTGGATGATGCGATGAGATGGTGAAGTGGAGGTGGTGATTGGTGGTGATGCGATGAGATGGTGAAGTGGATGATGCGATGAGATGGTGAAGTGGAGGTGGTGATTGGTGGTGATGCGATGAGATGGTGAAGCAGAGATGGTGATTGGTGGTGATGCGATGAGATGGTGAAGTGGAGGTGGTGATTGGTGGTGATGCGATGAGATGGTGAAGTGGAGATGGTGATTGGTGGTGATGCGATGAGGTGGTGAAGTGGAGATGGTGATTGGTGGTGATGCGATGAGATGGTGAAGTGGATGATGCGATGAGATGGTGAAGTGGAGGTGGTGATTGGTGGTGATGCGATGAGATGGTGAAGCAGAGATGGTGATTGGTGGTGATGCGATGAGGTGGTGAAGGGGAGGTAGTGATTGGTGGTGATGCGATGAGATGGTGAAGTGGAGGTGGTGATTGGTGGTGATGCGATGAGATGGTGAAGTGGATGATGCGATGAGATGGTGAAGTGGAGGTGGTGATTGGTGGTGATGCGATGAGATGGTGAAGCAGAGATGGTGATTGGTGGTGATGCGATGAGGTGGTGAAGTGGAGGTGGTGATTGGTGGTGATGCGATGAGATGGTGAAGTGGAGATGGTGATTGGTGGTGATGCGATGAGATGGTGAAGTGGAGATGGTGATTGGTGGTGATGCGATGAGATGGTGAATGGTGGTGATGCGATGAGGTGGTGAAGTGGAGGTGGTGATTGGTGGTGATGCAATGAGATAGTGAAGTGGAGGTGGTGATTGGTGGTGATGCAATGAGATAGTGAAGTGGAGGTGGTGGTTGGTGGTGATGCGATGAGGTGGTGAAGTGGAGGTGGTGATTGGTGGTGATGCGATGAGGTGGTGAAGTGGAGATGGTGATTGGTGGTGATGCGATGAGATGGTGAAGTGGATGATGCGATGAGATGGTGAAGTGGAGGTGGTGATTGGTGGTGATGCGATGAGATGGTGAAGTGGAGATGGTGATTGGTGGTGATGCGATGAGATGGTGAAGTGGAGATGGTGATTGGTGGTGATGCGATGAGATGGTGAAGTGGAGATGGTGATTGGTGGTGATGCGATGAGATGGTGAAGTGGAGATGGTGATTGGTGGTGATGCGATGAGATGGTGAAGTGGATGATGCGATGAGATGGTGAAGTGGAGGTGGTGATTGGTGGTGATGCGATGAGGTGGTGAAGTGGAGGTGGTGATTGGTGGTGATGCAATGAGATAGTGAAGTGGAGGTGGTGGTTGGTGGTGATGCAATGAGATAGTGAAGTGGAGGTGGTGATTGGTGGTGATGCAATGAGATAGTGAAGTGGAGGTGGTGATTGGTGGTGATGCGATGAGATAGTGAAGTGGAGGTGGTGGTTGGTGGTGATGCGATGAGGTGGTGAAGTGGAGGTGGTGATTGGTGGTGATGCGATGAGACGGTGAAGTGGAGGTGGTGATGCGATGAGGTGGTGAAGTGGAGATGGTGATTGGTGGTGATGCGATGAGGTGGTGAAGTGGAGGTGGTGATTGGTGGTGATGCGATGAGATGGTGAAGTGGAGGTGGTGATTGGTGGTGATGCGATGAGACGGTGAAGTGGAGATGGTGACTGGTGGTGATGCGATGAGACGGTGAAGTGGAGGTGGTGACTGGTGGTGATGCGATGAGATGGTGAAGTGGAGATGGTGATTGGTGGTGATGCGATGAGATGGTGAAGTGGAGATGGTGATTGGTGGTGATGCGATGAGGTGGTGAAGTGGAGGTGGTGATTGGTGGTGATGCGATGAGATGGTGTAGTGGAGATGGTGATGCGATGAGACGGTGAAGTGGAGATGGTGACTGGTGGTGAGATGGTGAAGTGGAGGTGGTGACTGGTGTTGATGCGATGAGGTGGTGAGGAACAGCGCGGTGTGTCTGGGAGCGGGACAGAGGAGAGATTGTGACGCGGTCGAGCCAGGCGCAGAAATCCCGTCCCATAGGCCTACGACGCGCGAGGAAGGTTCATCTCCGGCGACTCTTCTCCAGAGGTCAAGCGAAGGCCTTCCTCGGGGCACGACCTTGCTCTGTGGGGCTTCTCTGGCGCACGAAGGCTGGTGGATGGATGCGCGGGTTTTGTGTGAGCATTCTGTGTGCTATGCTGCGTCGGTGAGGACGGGTAGGTGGAAGAGAGAGAGAGGTAGGGAGAGACAAAGAGAGAGGGAGGTAGGGAGAGACAGAAAGAGAGAGGGAGGTAGGGAGAGACAGAAAGAGAGAGGGAGGTAGGGAGAGACAGAAAGAGAGAGAGAGGGAGGGTGCGAGGGAGAGAAAGAGGGAGGGAACGAAAGAAGGAAAGGGAGGGAGGTTTGAGGGAGAGAGAGAGGAGGAATGGAGAAGGGGAGGAAGGAAGGGAGAGAGGAGGAAGAGGGAGGGGGAGGGTGGGGGGGGAGAGAAGGAGAGTGGGAGAGAGAGAGAAGAGGGAGGGAGAGAGAAAATTTGAATAAGTATAGAAAAAATATAGTTTTTAATAATTGCCCTGTTCATACGAATGCGTCAAAACATTTTACAATAATATGCAAACTGAATCAATTCGTGTGTGCTTTCCTCCAAATAGTCCATGCATCTACGCTTAAGCATTAATATTTCTACAAGTTTAGTGAAGGAAAAACAATAGAAAATCTCTCTTATAAAACCTTCGGTGATAGCATGTCGGGGTTAATAAATAATTAAAAAGAGTAAAAGTATTCCAGCTGTTACTTTTATATCTAAATGTATGTAATCCCAAACTTTGATATGAAATTACCAGTATTTCTATATTCTTTTCTTGACTCTTCCAAAAAACATCTTTTCCCTAAAATATCCAGTAGTAATACAACCAGATTCTTACTTATTTCTGAACATCAGTGAAAATCAGCTATAATCTCTGAAGCATTTGGTAGATTTAATACTTGACTTTGAATGTTGGTTTATTTAACACTCCATGTCAAAGATTAACAATAAATTTTGTAATTGTTTCTGTTCATTCCGATTCCTTTAAGATTCTTCTGTTTATATCGTAAATTTCGTACAATTTTCTGTTTAGGTAGCAGTGTTTACCCAAACGCAGTACGTTTTCAAAAATAAACATAAATTAACATATAACCTGTATTCACATACTTTCTCAATAACGTATATTTAAAAGAATACTGGTTATAAAGTTTTCGAATAAATGATATGATATATTATATGGTATCAATACAAAAAATTCTACTTGAAAAAATATCATGGGAATAGAGAGTAAAATAAAATGCAAACAATATATCCTGATAATAAGGTGAATTACAACAATCCATTTCATACCAAAACAAAAGATGCCTATCCACTAAATATAGTGTTAACATAGGATCCAACTGTCCTAATGCAATAGTAGTAGTATTTCACACTTTGGTGCATTCATTACTTCTTGACATTGTGAACTACAGTGACAACAAACCTTTCAAAATATATAAGTAAATATCAAGCTGTAAAAAGGAGATCGTGCAGTTCGTTCCATGTTGCAAGTCCAAACACTCTGCAACCATGATTACACTAAATCGGATCTGACTGCTAACAAACTTATGATTCTTCTCTTCTCTATGTTCGTTCGTTTTATCTAAGTAGGCAACGTGGAACGAAGACAACATTAAACAAGACAATAAAACAATATTTGCTTCTTCTTCTTTAACCTCTTTCCTTCGCCCTTTTCTTTGCCGTTTTGATTTTTATTTCTTTTTTTGCTTCACTTTTTCGTCCTCTTCTTTCCTCCTCCCATTCCTTGCTTTCTATATTACTAATGCAATCATATGATGATGGGAGGAATAATAACAAAATTGTGAAAACACGCATAAACATTAACAAAAAAACAAGCAATTCTCGATTAAACAATTACCCCCCTAAAAAATGGAAAATCAAACGCTTAATCTTTTCAGACTTTTACACATTTCAGACTTGAAAAAGAGACAGAAACAAAAGTAGAAAGATAAAGAAAGGTAGAGAAGTAGATAGAATAATCCAAAAGAAATCCATGCATAAAAAAATGTTTTATAGTCTCCATCGGGGTTCGAACCCGAGTCTATCGCGTAGGAGGCGACCGTGCTAACCACTACACCATAGAATCATATTTATAAATGTTGCTAAAATACGAGAGAGAGAGGGAAGGAGGGAGGGACCGAAGGAGACAGACAGAAAAAAAAGGATGAATTGCGTGTATACGACCGTTAAAATGCTATCTGTTTACATTCACATGTGATTATGATATGCGTGGCATTATCATTTGTATAATTTGCAATTCATATATTATTCCGAAATAAAATTGTAATAGTGATCGCTGAAAGATATTTCCACCTCTCTCTCTCCATATATCGTTTCCGGTTACATAATGCTGCACAACATGAGCTAAAAGATATATGAGTTTGATTAACCACGAATGACCCTTATTGAGTCACTTGTTTGGGATTTTTTTTTTCAATGGCGTCGAGAATGCAAATGACCCTACAGCAGAAAGATTTTTTCACCGATACGTTGACCCTGACGAAACATTTGAACGCGTTGCCTGGGATCGTTATCTTATGTTAATACAGCTGAACTTATCTAAATGTGGACTGATATTGAAGTGGCCACTAAGTGGTTACAAAGAGAAAGTAGCGGGTTGAAGAGAAATGCCATATGTATTAGAAAACTGAAGGTGTCCATGTTACATATTGAGCAGGAATCATCGGCAATAACTAGATATTTTGACCTTTGTATATAGGCATGAGATGAACGAATGCAGTTATATAGACTCATGAGAATAGTAAAGCAGTAAGATGAATAATGTAATAGAGGGATTTATTTTAAACATTTATGGGTATGAACGAATGGAAATATATTAGTAGATATATAATGAAGAGAGATAAGCTTCATTTGCGATCGAGGGATATATTAATAACTTATCACTGATGACTTCTGTTCCTACATATTTCGGCAAATAAATGTAGAATTGCAAACGAGTGGTAACATCTGTAAATAAACTTTATGGCTTTAACGGGAAGTAAATGAAATGAAAAAAAAAGGGGGAAGCCGCTACGCCGGGGATCGAACCCGTGTCTACGATTCCAAACATCGTTATGCTAACCACTACACCACAGGGACTTCCTTGGTGATTATTGTTAAGTAGTGGAGTTTTATTGTTCATAAACATTGCTACACAGACTTAGGCAAAAAATTATATTAAATGTATTAAATAAACGCAAGAATCTTAAATGGAATACGAATGAGCAGCAATGATTATGAAATCTGTTTATCTATATAATGTGTGTGCGTGTGTGTGTGTGTGCGGGTATGTTGATATGATGTGTACATGTGTGTCTGTTAATGTGTACGTGCACATGTGTGTGTATGTGAGCGTGTGCGGCTACATGTGTCTGTATGTGTATATATATAAAGTATATAGTATATATATATGGTGTTATATAGATATGTTTGTATATATTATATATTTATATATATTCTATATATGCCTATATACATATATATGTATACATGCATATATATATATATATATATATATATATATATATATATATATATATATACATATACATATATATGTACATATATATATGATATATACGATATATATAATATATATAATATATGTAATATATATATATATATATATATATATATATATATATATCTATATATATATATATATATATATATATATATATATATATATATGTATGTATGTGTGTATGTGTGTCTGTCAGTCAGGAAAGGAAAGGGCGAAGGAAAGGCGCGCGGCTCCTTTGAGAGGCAGAGGGCGCGCACGCTCACCTCGAAAGAAATTTAGAAGAAAAGCTTTCCCGTGAGTGATTAGATGAACTGATAATATAAATCAAAGGATAAAAATATAACTAAAAGATTAAGAAGGGATAAACCAATAAACGTACAGAGACAAAAAGCAGTAGTATAAAGAAGGAAACGGGAAACTGGAAAGACGGGGAAACTTTTAAAAATATATATAAAAAGTAAGATAAGGGCTATATAAAAAGACAAAAGATTCACACAGCCACACGCATCACACAGAACATAAAAAGGCAAACTGAACATTAAAACGTAAACACAAGATAAAAACTGCTGTCAAGGTTGCCAATGTTCTCTTTAAGATCAAATCCAGGGGCCGGAGAGGCAGATGGAGGCGCTGGTAATGTGTGAGAAGGAACTCGACCGGCTCCGTCTCCGACAGCAGAGAGGGATAAAGCGGCTTGTTTCTCTACACTCCCTCCCTCTCTCTCTCTCTCTCTCTCTCTCTCTCTCTCTCTCTCTCTCTCTCTCTCTCTCTCTCTCTCTCTCTCTCTCTCTCTCTCTCTCTCTCTCTCGTTCTTTCCTATTCTCCCCTCTCCCTCTCTTTTTATTTCTCTTTCCATGTATCTATCTCAGGAAACCTCCTCTGTGTTACTCTCTCTCTTCCTCCCCCCCCCCCCACTCTCTCTCTCTTTGCCTATCTATGGCAGCACCTCCCCTGCGTTACTCTCTCTCTCTCTCACTCCTACCCCCCCCTCCCTCTCTCTTTTCTAATATCTCTTGTCTATCTGTCTATCTCAGTACACCTCCCCTGCGCTACTCTTCTGAATAAGATGAAAACAAATAACAGAGCTCGAAAATGGACAGTTTCTGATTTTTAAAAATTCTATTATTATTATTGTTGTTTTTCTTTTTTTCTTTTTCCTTTTTACATCTAAAAGGGTTCCTTTGGGTAGAGTTGCATGCGCATGAGAATAAATTCCTTTCAAAATATTAAGATTAATTTCGGATTCATCCCCATTGTACATTAGATTTACACACACACATACACACATACACACAAACACACACACACACACATATATGTGTATGTGTGTGTGTGTCTGTGTATATAGGCCTGCATATGTGTGTGTGTGTATATATATATATATATATATATATATATATATATATATATATATATATATATATATATACACATATACATATGTATAATATATAATATATATACATACACAAATATATACCTACATCGATAATCCCACATTAGTTTTACTATCACATGAGAACATTTTAAGCTTTCTTTTATCGATTTGCTTCTCTATCGATATTCATTTTGCATCTCATCATTATCATTATCTTTATCGTATCCACCTTGACTATAGTTCTGTTCATTTCATTAAAGATTCTAAGAGAAAATTGTGAGGTGATGTTGTAGACAAGGATTCATTTTTTCTTTTGTTTTTTCTGGACATATTTTCTTTTGCATTTCCCCGTGCGAGTCAAACATTATCTTGTTCACGGACTTTAGATCTCCATTTCCTTGA
>NC_091581.1:8568042-8573042 GCF_042767895.1 Penaeus vannamei
AACCCCGATGGAGACGAAAAAGCTTAAATTTTTGTTTGCATCTATTTCTCTAACTTTCTTTATCTGTCTACTTTTGTTTATGTCTCTTTTTTCCAGTGTTTAAAATGCGAAAAAGTATGAAAAAATTGAGTGTTTGATTTTGGATTTTTTTTCTGTGTTGGGGGGATTTGCTTGTCTATGTGTTAATGTTTATGCGCGTTTTCACAATTTTGTTGTTATACCTCCCATCATCATATGATTGTATTAGTAATATGGAAAGCAAAGAATGGGAGGAAGAAGAGGACGGACAAGTGAAGCAGAAAAAGAAGTAAAAATCAAGACGGAGTAGAAAAAGGCAAAGGAAATAGGTGGAAAAAGAAACTAATATTGTTTTATTGTCTTGTTCAATGTTGTCTTCGTTCCGCGTTGCCTACTTAGATAAAACAAACGAACATATAGGAGAGAAGAATCCCGTTCGTTAGCAATCAGATCCGATTTAGTATAATCATGGTTGCAGTGTTTGGACTTGCAACATAGAACGAACTGCACGATCTCCTTTTTACAGCAGCTTGATGTTTACTTATATATCATGAAAGGTTTGTTGTCACGGTAATTAACAGTGTCATGAAATAAATGAATGCTACTTATGGGCCGGAATGAAAATAAATCAGACAGCATAGTTACCAAGGTGTGAAATACTCCTACTATTGCATTAGGACAGTTGGATCCTATGCTAACTTTGTTTTGGTATGAAGTGGATTGTTGTAATTCACCTTATTATCAAGATCTCAATTATATTTCATTTTACTCTATTCCCATGATTTTATATTATTTTTATCAAGTTTTTAAGACGAGTATTCCTTTAAGCATATGCACCTTTGATAAAACATAATTTTAAAGCAACTTACAAAAGATGTATATTGAATTATATTTGCCTTTGAAAACGTACTTCAGTTGGGTAAAAACTTGAACAGAAAAAATATGGAATTTATGATAGAAACAAGATTTTGTCTAAACGGAATTCGAATGAACACTAATAATTGCGGAATTATTGTTTATTGTTGACATGATATGTTAACTAAAACTACTTCCAAGACGATCGTCGTATTAAATCTACAAAACGCTTCAGAGATTAAAGCTGATTTCCACTGATGTCCAGAAATAAGTAAGAATCTGGTTGTACACCTACAGAATAATTTAGGGAAAGACATGTTTTCTTTATATGGTTACGTTTATACTTTATTTGTTTTGTTTTGCATTTACTGTTTTGATTATGACGGAATGTGTGATTTCACTTTTCATTCCACGTAACTTTATTTATTGATAGTTTTCTTCCCCACTTCCATTCTTTCTTTCTTATTTAATCCGTTGGAATAGAAGTGTTTGAAATATGCGTTGCATTCTACCTTTTAAAATGCCGTCTCCATTTGGTAAAAACAATTAACAATAAATTGAGAGTGAAATATTTCAACTTTCAACTCCAAATGTATACATCTCTCTTTATCGGTTGTGTTTACTCACTGAAAAAAATCCCTTTTCCTGTGCTTTCATTGTTATGTTTCTTCCCTCTTTTCGTTTCTCTCTTTTATTTGTCTCAGGCGTCGTATTATTCAACATCCTGAAGGTCATATCAGCTCTGACGATAAATAAATTGGTTGATTGAGAGTTAGATGGTTCGTGAGACAGGTGAGATGACTTCAGAAAAATAAGGAATGGAGTGAAAGCAGAACGAGAAATTTACAAGATGTTTTTTTCTTAAAATCCGACATGGTAATTAAATTGCACAATATTGCTAACCTGATTTGCAAAACGCTTTATGTCTTTATATTGAGAATCGTATACCCAATAAAACTAAAATCTAAATGAAAAACATGTAAAACATCAAGTCAACGGGGAACCTGCGTGAAACCACATCGTCCACTCGGCATCACTGGAACCGAACGCGGGACCTCCGAGTGAAAGTCGCGCGCCTTACCAGTGCACCACCGTTGCTTGTGGATTGATATTGAGGATTGAATGTGGTGTTCACGCGTATTGAAAACAGTTCGTACTTATTGGAAACATTATTTTTAGGTGCTTTCCTGTGCTTTATTTTCCAATTTTTCAACCAATGATGAATAGCAATATCAAGTTTAGCCGCATCTTACCATATGTAGAGGATGGCGGTTCTTATCGATTGAAATAGAAGTGGCAATTTGGTTGATGTTGATTATATTTATTATTTATTAATATATTACTATTTATAATCAACCTTTGTTATTGATAAGTGTTTATCATGAGTCCTATTGTTATTGGAAATTTTGAATGAACTTCAAGGAAACTAATCCGTGAGCAAAGAGTGGAACTAAGGAAGAGAATGATAACGAATTGTGAGTATATTGAGCAGAAAGGGAAATAATGATTGAATAATGAACAATTCACACAACTAGATCTAACACTTTGTCCATATCTAAAAACATTTAGATATTTAGGCTTAGATTTATATACCATGCGCACACATAACCAAACAAATGTGCTGAATGGGTATTTTACCTGAAAATTAAAATGTAAGTTAACAATTTAAAGCACAGAGAACACGACATAATGTTAATAACAATACAAAAACAATGAAATGATAAGACCTAATCTGTGCAAAGCATTTTCTTAGGATCCAATCGGATACTAATTCGGATGCCCTTCACAACTATGTTGACAAAAGTCATGTCTGTTGAGATCAGCATCATTGTCGTTCTGGGTAATACTGTTATCTCTTGTAATATGTGTACACCGTCCCTACCATGATAATGATAACCTTTGTTATTAGTGCTGTTCTAAATCTCATCATTAACATCACCATCATTATCAACATCACATCATCACTAACTTCATCATCATCGTTGCGATTATCATTATCTATTGTATCATCACTATTATCATCATTATCTTCATTATTAACAATAGGTCTTACTGCTGTCATTATTATTATCATCATTACATTTATTCTTTTTTGTGGAAAGGTATGACGAATATCTTCACAATACAAGAGATGTATCTAATCGTTCTCATTCATACCTTTCCACATTTATCAACATGAATACGGTTCACACTTATTCTTATTAATATTAGCATTACGGTTATTATGATTACTATTATTATCATCACTATTGTGATTACTATTGTCAATATCAATTTATGTTATTACCTATAATCATGTTATCATAAATATGATCACTTATTATTGATATTACTGTTACAATCATCATTATTATTATGCTATTGTTTTTATTTATATCACTATCATTAGCATTTTTCTTTTCATTGTTATTTTTATCATAGTTATTATCATTATTATAGTTGTTATTGTTATTACCATTATTATTATTATTATCATTATTGTTCCTGTTTTTACTGTTACAAATGTTATCATTGCTTTCATTGTTAATATGCTAAGTATTATGATTATATTCATTACCTTCATCTTTATTATCATTACAATTTAAAATTTTCAACAAATGACAATTACCCTCGTTTTCATCGTTGATATGTCCAATAAAAGGATCATTATAAAAATTCAGAAAGAATGAGAATATGAAATAAAAAGATAGACATAGGAATTGATGTCATAAACAATTCTTGTATTGAATAACAGGATAGTTATATTATCATTATTTCACATCATTATGCAACATTACTCATTATATTTCTTGCTTTCATTGCATAATAGGTTATAGTGCTGTCGTTACTTTCATATTAATGTTGTGATCATTATGCATTTTCCAATAGTGTTTGTAAGCAATAAATTTAGCTTAAAAATCTACTTTTATCAATACAAATATGATATTCACGGAGTGTGCAGTAGCAGGGTATTAGTACATTCCTCAACCACAATCATTATGCCTTACTTTTTCTGTCAAATTTTTCGTTAAAGATCTTATCTAATTACTAATAACAGGTACCCGATGATGAATAATTTTCCGCTATTCTGTTGTCAGTATTGGATCCTTTACACTATAATATATTTACATGCATTGTATTTTTTCTCGACTGAGCATTAAGATAAAAGTCAAATACCGGGAGAAAATGTTTAGCAACAAAGAATTCAGTTGATATCCTTCCATAAAGGTTTATCAAATGAACCCATTTTTTTTTTTTTTTTTGTGAGCTAATTACGAATTGCACGTTTTTGTACTTATGTTGCTTTATGACTTTAATTGTCGCTGACGTTATAATCATTATTGCTGTTATTATTACCATTACCAATATCATTACTAGAGACTTATATAAAGGAAGTGAAAATATCTCCTCAAAGTTACTACGAGGGGTGCATAACAATGCATCACTTCCGTTTCCATTTACGTCATGCTACACATGTTATAAACATGATCCGAAAGATATCTGAATAAGATTAAGCAAGCATGACCCTTATTCAGCCACTTCTTTGGGACATGAAACTTGTAAGAACTGGCGTCGAGAATGCATATACCACTACAACAAACGGGAAATTTTCACTCAGATGTTTAGCCGTGACGAAACATTTGAACGCATTGCCTTAGAACTTCCCTAAATGAAGGACACATATTAAAGAAATGGCCATAAATTGGTTGCAAAGAGAAATTAGTGAATTGGGGAGAAATGACATGTATTAGAAAAATTGAAGGTCTGAATTTTACACATTCAGAAGGAGTCATCGGTGATAGGCTGGCCAGTGCCCAACATGATCTAGTGGATGGTTGTCGAGGGATATGTATGAGATGAACGAATACAGTTGTATAAACTTACGAAAATATGTAACTCAATGAGTTGAATAGCGTAATAGAGGGATTTCTTTAAGCCATGTATGGGGAGAACAAATGCAGTTTTATAAATAATTCGTATAACAATCAAAGAACGGTATTATTTGGGATCGAAGAGTATATTAATGATGTATTACTGCTGACTCCTTGAACCACAAGTGAATGTAGATTCACAAATGAGAGTAATTGCTTTTGTAAATGATATACACGACTGACTGGTATTTTTGAAATGTGTATTATAATGTTATT
>NC_091581.1:8581455-8586455 GCF_042767895.1 Penaeus vannamei
TTTCTTTCTTTCTGTCTCTCTCTCTCTCTCTCATTCTCTCTCTCTCTCTCTCTCTCTCTCTCTCTCTCTCTCTCTCTCTCTCTCTCTCTTTCTCTCTCTCTCTCTCTCTCTCTCTCTCTCTCTCTCTCTCAAGCGAATTGTCAGCCAACGCCTTCCACTGAAGGAACCTCATGCACGTCCCGTTTTGCTTCCTATGATATCTGAGGCAAATTTATTTCTGATTCACAGGGTTTAAAAGAAAAGAGGAGAATAAACTTTCATGATGTTTAAGCGATTGGAATGTTTTTAAATAATTAAAGGGAATTGTGAATAGAAATACGTCCTGACTGCAATACTTACGAGGATTTTGTTTCCCGTCATAGAAAGCGGACATTGTGTGATTAATGTGAATACGTATGCAAATACTTATCTCCATGCATAGACGATGATAATGATAATGATAATAATAATTGTAAAAAATATTATGATTATAGTAATAATAAACATGATGACAGTGATATAATGAAAGATTTAAAAAAACTACAACAATTATTATGAGAAGGAAATAATAGTAATAATGACAGAAACAATATAATTGTAATAATGATAATATTGAAATAATAATATTATTAATGATGATAATAATAACAATAATTATAACAGTATTTTAGTAATAATAAAATGATAATGATAATGATAATGATTATAATAATAATGATAACATTAATAATAATGATCTTTAGTTTTACATTGTTACTCTTGTCGTTATAGTAACTGTTATTATCTTTTTATTATCATTACTTTTCTCACCATTGTGATAATTATGAGTTTGGAAAGAAAGAAACGAGACCAATTGATCTAGAAAAACAATGAAGACCTTATAGGTGAACATTTTCTCAATCATCTGTTTATAGATTTTCCGTTTTATGTGAGAGAAATACGCACCCTTTCCCTCTCCCTGTCCCATTCCCTCTCCCCTCTCTCTTTCGTTTCCTTTATCTCTCTCTCCCTCGATAATTTAGACAAGAATCTACAAATACAAAAGGAAGAGGCAAACAGCCATGAAACCCGACGACCTTTCAATCCTGCAATGTTTACTTTCCTGACCAATTCTTGCCTTGCCTTGCCAGCGCCCATGGCCTTGTTGCACGGACACATAGCCGGTTGCGCGTCCGTCCATATTCTCAAAAGATCTCCGGCCTTCATTTCTTACTGAAAACCGCAATAAAGGTCAAATTTATAGACGTTCATATTCCGATCCTTTCCTAGAAGACAGATTAAGATATAAATCTACTAAGAAAATTCCTACGTGGTTAAAATTGTTTTCCAGCCATGTAATATAAAACTTTTTATTGATGAAGGATTTTCCAAGACACTTAGAAGGCCTTTTTGGTCTGTTGAAGTGGCATGCGAGCTTCATCATAACACTGACCTAATAGAAGCATATCTAAATCCGACAAAATCATTACATATTTTTATGCCAGTTTTGTTTGACTCACTGGGTACGAAGAATACAACTATTTGCTTTCCTTTTAAGGAGCATTTCTGTGCAAACATGTTCTTTTGTCTAGGAAATCAACAATTTCTTCTTTCAACCACATGGGTGCACATTCATACAGACATATGCACACCCACATAAGGGTAGATGGATAGATGGATAAACTGACTGATGCTGCTAAACACAGTGGATATCAAATGAAAGAGTAGCGACGACATCGCAAGCGACAGGAAGAGGAGGCGAGAGGACAGGAGGCGCGACGCGTTCCCTCTCAGGACGCAGACGGAAGGCGCGGAGAAGGGAGAGAGACTCCCGCTTCCCTCGAGGCCTTCGGGCAGACTGGCAGCGCGTGTCGAGGGCTCCTCGCTCCTCCAGTTCCTTCTGTCGCCTGTTCTCTGCGCTCTGCCTTTGGCGTCTCTGGTCAGCCAAGTGTAGAATGATCTTTTAAAAACTCCTGACGAAGCTTTCCTCTCCATTCCTTTATTTTAGATTTACATAAATTAAAAACTCTTTCTTTTACTCCAGGCTCAGGCAGGTTTGCACGATCCCTTCGTCAACACTGTGCCTCTTATTTCAGTTCTTCCTTTCGCTTGTTCGTCCCAAAGGATATTGTTCTCTTAGATTATGGAAATTTAGGAAATCTGGTTTCTGAAATGTAGACTTTATATAAGTAAGGTTTTAAACCGGTAAATATTAATGTTTCCCTTTACAAATTACATATAATCCCCGCGCATAATGTGCTGTAATTTCCTTTTGTTTGAAGGCGCAGTTTCCAAACACCATTAATGGCTGCAACCTCTTTCTTCTAGAACAAATAGGTCAGCATGAGATTTCGTGCGTGACAAAGACGTGGTCAGAATGAGCCGAAAAAAATGTATATGTATATGTAAATATACTGATTACTTGATCTTCTTATTTAGGAATATATATGTATATATATATATATATATATATATGTGTGTGTGTGTGTGTGTGTGTGTGTGTGTGTGTGTGTGTGTGTGTGTGTGTGTGTGTGTGTCTGTGTATGTGTGTGTATTTACATATGGTGTGTATATATATATATGTATATATATATACATATATATATATATATATATATATATATATATATACCACACGTTCATATGTGTGTATGTATACGTGTACATATATGTATATATGTATATACATAATATGTATTATATAATATTTTATAATATATACATATACATATATGCATGTATAATTATGTACTCGTTGATAGAAAAAAATAAATATATACATACACATACATATGTATATATATCTATATATATATTCCTTTATTCATTTATATGTACACACACACACACACACACACACCAAATTATCTGTCTAAAAAAACAGCTATCTATCTAACAGTTCAACTGTCTAACAATCAAACAACGTAACGATCTAAGTATCTAACGATTTAACTATTTAATGAGCGATCTAGTAACCAAATACCCAACTATCAAACAGTCCAACTATATAAATATCTAAGTATCTAACAATCTATCTAAGTACCCAACTATCTAACAATCTAACAATCCAACTACATAAATATCTAAGCCGCTAAGAATCAAACTAAGTACCCAACTATCTAACAGTCTAACATTCCAACTATATAAATATCTAACTGTGTAATAATCCAACTGTCTAACAATCTAAGTCTTGCAATCCCACACAGATTATTGCGGGTGTGTAAGAACACCGAAACGGATTGAAACGGATCGAACCGGAGGCAAAATGGCCGAAACGGATCTTGTAGGATATCATTTTTATCTTTTAATGCAAGAATTATCCTTTATATAATTATCAAAGTCCAGCCAAACCTGTATCCAGTATGGCCGCCGAATTACACAAACCGGAAAGTGTGCTCCATAAATCATGGATTTCCAGGCAAGATACCAACTCAATTTCCATTATGTAGATAATAATCATGATGATGATTGTAATGATGATCAAAATAAAGATGATTATGATTATTCTTTTTGGATGATTAAGTGTAAAAAAGATGATTCGAAAATAAAAAGTGAAATGAAAATTCGGAGAGTCCATCCATGAGGAATGGCAGATTAAAGCGAGAGACCCGGGTTCGATCCCCGACGGAGACCGTGTAAATACGGCTTTTTTGTACAAATTAGTTTTGATATCTAACTCAACTTTTCTATTTCTTTCTGGTTGCTTATCTGCCTTTATCCTATTGAAAGTGTATATGTTTTGATTTATTTCGATCTGTTTTCGTTCACATGAAAGGGAGTTCAGAATCAAATTGGCCACATAAAAATATTCCTCAAAAATTTGAATTACGAAAAATCACTCTTTACTCTCCCTCTCCACCGCCCCCCCCCCCCTTTTGTCTTTCTCTTCACCCCTATCTAACACACTTTTTCTCTGTATCTCAGTACCCCCCCCCCCCCCAATCCCTCTATCTCTCTCCTTCACCCCTCTCCTCCATCTCTTTCTCCTTTCCCCTCTCCTCTCACTCATTCTCTTTCTTTTTTTAGCAGTTTTTATAGACAGCAGTATTATCATAACCAATAGCATGTCATTATTTTTATTGTAATTACAATTGCTTATTATCATGAACGTAATTATCCTTACCATCATTATTGGTATTAGTTATGAATGTGTTTTCTTTCTCTCCCTCTGATCCCTTCCCGCCCCCCCTCCGTCTCTCCCTGGACCCAGCTCTCTCCTTCCTCTCCCTCTCTCTCAAATTTCTTATTAGTATTAGTTTTATTATCATTACCCTTATCATCACTATTATCACTGTTGTTGTCATCCAGTTCCTCATCATCATCACCATCATAACTCATAATGATTATCATTATCATTATTATCATTACTCCTACTATTCCTGTTGGCATTGCCTTATTTCCATTCCCATTATCATTGCCTCAGTTATTCTTTCTTAATAATTTGTGGTAGTTGCACCATCATCATTACTGTTATTATTCTAGCTTTTATCCTCTTTATCACTATTTTTACTACAGTGGTGGTATCATGCCATTAATACCACCCGTGTAGCTATTGTTATTGTGTGTGTATGCGTGTGTGCGTGTGTGTGTGTGTGTGTGTGTGTGTGTGTGTGTGTGTGTGCGTGTGTGTGTGTGTGTGTGTGTGTGTGTGTGTGTGTGTGTGTGTGTGTGTGTGTGTGTGTGTGTGTGTGTGTGTGTGTGTGTGTGTGTGTGTGTGTGTGTGTGTGTGTGTGTGTGGCGAATTGCAAAACACATTTATATAGACCACTCAATCTCGCTCTCATTCTTTCTCCTTGCCCACAAGATATTCATTAAACATTTTATACACTAGCAGCAAATTTCAATGTCTATTCCTAAATCATCTTCATCACAATCGCTTGTCTTGTCTGCGAGCATTTGTAGTCACACAACGATTTACATTCACAAAAGAATTTGATAAAGGTGAGAGAAGGACGGATGCAGCGTCAGTCGGGAAGGCGCGGGGCCGTTCGTACTCACGCAGAAAAAGCAACTGCAGTAAGTAAGGAGGAGACGGCTTGATT
>NC_091581.1:8596455-8601455 GCF_042767895.1 Penaeus vannamei
AAAATATGGTGGAATTTCGACTGACCTTCCATGAGTTGCACTTGGCCCGCACGCGCGCACGTGAGAAACTAATGAATGAACCTAAATAGATGCATTGCAGGAGAAACATGATTGCAACCAGGGCGGCTTTTGGTTTTCTTATCAATATTATGCACTTACTTCATTCTTTTTAAACTTTATTATTTTTAACGCCATTTCTCCCTTTTTCATGTTTTACTATATCGCAAGTTAGACGCATTCTTTTTTCCTTTTTTCTTCGCCTTATTTTATTTTGTTAGCAAACTTTTATGTAAAATTGCAATGCTGATCTTTCTCTCGCACTTTGTTCTTAATTCGCATTTTTATCGCAATTCTGACGCGCTTTCCATATTCGCTTCCTCTCATTTCCACGTTTCTTTTTCACTTTTCTTCGCTTTCTTTTCTGTTTTGTTGTAGTTTTCTGTATTTCTAATTTCTCAATTTGCCTTTCTTTCGCATGTTTATCTCATTTTGACGCATTTTCTATTCTCATTTATTAATTTTATTATTTTTTCTATCATTTTTTCTTATCCGAACTTTTATCCCATTTTTTATGCTTCTACTTTCATTTTTTGTTATTTTCACACCTTTGTGGAAAAGGTAAGAATGAGACTGGATATCTTCACAATACAAGAGATGTATTTGACCGGTTTCGATTACGTCTTCATCAGAAATACATGATATATTTCTGAGGAAGACGTAATCTGAAATACATCATGTATTTCTGATGAAGACGTAATCGAAACCGGCCAAATACATCTCTTGTATTGTGAAGATATCCAGTCTCATTCTTACCTTTTCCACATTTGTCAACATGGAGACGGTTTTCACACCTTTATTTTTCTAGTTATTGTTTTGCTCCTCTTCAATATTGTTCGTGTTTCTTTGCTTGTTTCCTTTACCTTTTCCTGTTCGATTTTACATCACACACAGATTTATAGACACATTTACACATACATGAATGGATATTAATTTTCAGGGACATATTTACGTACACATGGAATTACATTGGGATGTACGTATATTTTACAAAGAAATATGTCTTCTTTTGACGTCCTAAACTGAAATAGGAAAAATTATGTTTTATTAACAGCATGAGTTGCACGTAGCCCACATAAGTACGAACACATACATAAAAATACACAATAGGGAAAAACTGATTGCAACCGGCGGGCGTCTTGTAATTTCCATGTCCTCCAGCCCCGGGCGAGGTTGCAATCAGAGGGAGCACTTTTGGCTCCCTTTTGCAGATTCGAACTCGCGATCGCGAGTTCGAATATATATATATTCATAAATGTATTTATGTATGCATGTATATATAGAGAGAGAGATAGATAGAATAATGATTTTTTTCTTTCCTCTTACTTCTCTCCTTCCGATGTTTTTGCGTCTTCGCTTCCATGGAAAGCCCTTCGTTTCTGCCATTGCGTGAATACATACATACATATATATATATATATATATATATATATATATATATATATATATATATATATATATATATGTGTGTGTGTGTGTGTGTGTGTGTGTGTGTGTGTGTGTGTGTAGAGAGTGAAGGTTACATATGTATTCAGTTTATAATGAAAACGCACACATAAATATATATATATATATATATATATATATATATATATATATATATATATATATATATATATATATATATATATATATATTTATATATATATATATATTTATATATATATATATATATATATATATATATATATATTTCATATATTTTTATTTAAAATTAAAAATATATTTCATATATTTTTATTGCGATATAAAATCGACGATTTCATTTAACGCGATTCAGCATATCTAACAAAAAAAAAAAAAGATTAGTAATAAAGATAAATAAAACAACAACAGCAATGATAATGGTAATAATAATAATAATAATAAAACGATTGAGTTGAGAGAGAGTTACATATACATACAGTATATATATATATATATGTGTGTGTGTGTGTGTGTGAATGTATATATATGCATATCTAGAAAAAAAGAGAGAAGGAGAGAGTTACATATAAAGTACATTCGATATATATATATATATATATATATATATATATATATATATATATATATATATATACATATATATGAAACGTATCCATGTTGACAAATGTAGAAAAGGTATGAATGAGACTGGATATCTTCACAATACAAGAGATGTATTTGACCGGTTTCGATTACGTCTTCATCAGAAATACATGTATTTCTGAGGAAGACGTAATCGAAACTGGTCAAATACATCTCTTGTATTGTGAAGATATCCAGTCTCATTCATACCTTTTCTACATACATATATATATATATATATATATATATATATATATATATATATATATATATATATATATGTATGTATGTATGTATGTATGTATGTATGTACCTCATAGCTACCGCTCTCTATATATTTTTACGAAAGATGGAAATGATGCACAACCGCACTGATATAATGAATAAATAACTCTCGGATCGGGACTCGAACCGCCGTGTTGCAGGCAGGGAACTGCAAGACGGCCATCTTGCAGTTCCCTGCCTGCAACGCGGCGGTTCGAGTCCCGATCGGAGAGGTAATTCATTCATATATATTTAGGCAGCCCAGCAGACACACGCATGTGTATATGTATTTATACATATACACTCTGAATATATACACTGTATATCTGTCTCCCTATCTATCTGTGCAACATTTATTCATCAAATTGTCTTTGACACAGTTTCATTTTACTGCTCTATTTGATGGCAACAAATTCTTCGCACTTATATAAAAAAAAAGTAAAATAATTGTGTAATGCGTATTCTCCTAAAAACTAAAATACAACTGTTGTAAAATTCTTATAGTTGACCTATGAGTCCATAGTGTAGTGGTTAGCACGGTCGCTTCTTACGCGATAGACTCGGGTTCGAACCCCGATGGAGACGAAAAACGTACGAATTTTATGCATGAATTTTTGTTTGCATCTCTCTTTCTACTTCCCTACCTTCCTTTATCTTTCTACTTTTGTTTCCGTCTCTTTTTCAAGTGTTTAAAATGTGAAAAAGTATGAAAAAAATATTGTTTTCCCACCTTTTTTTGAGGGGGGGGGGGGGATTTGCGTGTCTATTTGTTAATGTTTATGCGCGTTTTCACAATTTTGTTGTTATTCATTCCATCATCATATGATTGCATTAGTAATATAGAAAGCAAGGAATGGGAGGAGGAAGAAGAGGACGAACAAGTGAAGCAAAAAAAGAAATAAAAATCAAAACGGCAAAGAAAAGGGCGAAGGAAAGAGAAGCAAATATTGTTTTCCTGTCTTGTTTAATGCTGTCTTCGTTATGATGTGTGTGAATGTAGGCCATAAAATTAATTAGGAAAATATAATGAAAGGATAGTAAAGAAGGGGTAAGAAAGAGAGAGAGACGTAGAGAGCCATTATCACTATTTCATATAATAGAGAGAGAAAATAGACAGCGAGAGGAAGAAATAGACAGATCTGATCAACAAAAGAAAATGAACTCATTCCAGCAGCCAGACAGCATTTGCTTGTGTCAGGTAAATTACCTGTGTCTATCCAGGGATTATTCTCTATTCCGTCGTCAGTCTAGATCTTATAAAACTTATGTAATGGCTGAAGATAGATATTTCAAATGCAATTTCTTTAGACATTCATATCTTAAGTCTTCATTATTCATTACATATGCGTTGCACACACACACACACATATGCGCACATGTACACACATGCGCACATGCACACACACACACACACACACAAGTAAAAAAAAAAAAAAAAAAAAAAAAAAAAAAACTAAACAAATTCCGATGAGAATTTCCCTGCAAACCTTCGGCAATAATATGTCTGGATGATTGTATACCAGTAGTCACTATTATAAATAAATATATGTAATTCCAAACTTTGATATGAAATTACCAGTATTCATATATTCTTTTATTGACTCTTCCAAAAACAATTGTCTTTCCCTAAAAATAAGCAGATTTAATACTTGATCTTGAATGTTGGTTTATTTAATACTCTATGTCAATAATTAACAATAAATTTCATAATTATATCTGGTTTGTTTTCCTTCCGGACCATAGGTAGCATTCATTTATTTCATGACACTGTGAACTACAGTGACAACAAACCTTTCAAAATATACAAGTACACATCAAGCTGTAAAAAGGAGATCGTGCAGTTCGTTCTATGTTGCAAGTCCAAAAATCATGACTACACTAAATCGGATCTGACTGCTAACAAACTTGTGATTCTCTTCTATAGGTTCGTTTGTTTTGTCCTAAGTAGGCAACGTGGAACGAAGTCAGCATTAAGCAAGACAATAAAACAATATTTGCTTTCCTTCTTTAACCTTTTTCCTTCGCCCTTTTCTTTGCCGTTTTGATTTTTATTTCTTTTTTTGCTTCACTTATTCGTCCTCTTCTTCCTCCTCCCATTCCTTGCTTTCTATATTACTAATACAATCATATGATGATGGGAGGAATAATAACAAAATTGTGAACACACGCATAAACATTAACAAATAAACAAGCAATTCTCGATTAAACAATTACCCCCCTAAAAAATGGAAAATCAAACGCTTAATATTTTTTTCATACTTTTACACATTTCAAACTTGAAAAAGAGACAGAAACAAAAGTAGAAAGATAAAGAAAGGTAGAGAAGTAGATAGAATGATCCAACAGAAATTCATGCATAAAAAATGTTTGTATAGTCTCCATCGGGGTTCGAACCCGAGTCTATCGCGTAGGAGGCGACCGTGCTAACCACTACACCATAGAAGCATATTTATAAATGTTGCTAAAATACGAGAGAGAGAGGGAGGGAGGGAGGGACCGAAGGAGACAGACAGAAAAAAAGGATGAATTGCGTGTATACGACTGTTAAAATGCTATCTGTTTACATTCATATGTGATTATGATATGCGTGGCATTATCATTTGTACAATTTGCAATTCATACATTATTCC
>NC_091581.1:8606455-8621455 GCF_042767895.1 Penaeus vannamei
CAACCAAAAGCGAATTTTTACAGCAACGGCGATCAATATTGACACGAATGGGAGTGTCGCTTGTCAATCAACCGCTGTTACACACGGGTCTTTAGCACCAAGGACACCTATTGCATTGGGAGTATTCTCATTGCCAGTAAAATACACCAGTTACATGAGAGGTTACATGAGAGGCACAAACGCACAGATGGACAGAGAGTACAGAAAAAGAGAGTTGTGGTCTCTCTCTCTCCCTTTTTCTCTTTCTCTCTCTCTCTCTCTCTCTCTCTCTCTCTCTCTCTCTCTCTCTCTCTCTCTCTCTCTCTCTCTCTCTCTCTCTCACACACACACACACACACAAAAAGTCTGCATTTATTTTACTGAAAGGACACGTACTGAAAAGACGTGTTTAACACCTATAGAAATAGATATTGAATCCAGTTTATGTAAAATTCGTATAAAAAAACAACAACAAAAATACAATTTAACAGCATCTGCACTAGGCACGCTTGACATTTCTGTCATAAGTATGACAATAGATAAAAGAAAGTAAATACACACACAAAAAAATGTAATTAATGTAAACGAAAGTCATTATAATTTGACTGAAGAGCAAATAAGGCTTTCCTGATCTTTATTTCGTAGTATATTTATTGAAAAGTATGCGAATCTTGATAAGACCTATTGTTATGAATCATACTTGAGAAATCGCCGCGATTCATAGGCCTACATCCTGTAAACATAACACACCAGTAGGTTCAAACGATGACTTCATATGATAATGATGAAATTCATGATAATAATGGTGATAATTAAAATGATAATAACAAAAATAATGATAATAAGTACAATACTAATGATAACAATTATAGAGACAATAATGTTCTAGAAATGATAATGAAAGCAGCCAGTTTGTTAAAATTATACGAGGTCCGACCCAATGAATATTCATTATACGGACATCTATATACACCCATCGGTCTAGACAAGCATATCGACCGGGCAGATGGATACTTAGATGTATATCTGCCAGATAAGGAAACTGAGGTGCCTTTATTTCTGCGCATCTGCATGTCCGTACATATGAATATTCATTGGGTGGACCTCGCGCAATTTTAACACAATGGCCGATAGAACATACATCCAAATGTTAGACATACGTACATACATCCCCCCTCTCTCTCTTTCTTTCTCTTTCTTACACACTCTCTCTCTCTCTGATCTCCCTTACTCCATTTTCTCCTCCTCTTCCCCCTGTTTCCTCCCTCTCTCTCTCTCTCTCTCTCTCTCTCTCTCTCTCTCTCTCTCTCTCTCTCTCTCTCTCTCTCTCTCTCTCTCTCTCTCTCTCTCTCTCTCTCTCTGAATTCCAGACACCATGCACTCTCTCTGCTGTTATAATTTTAGTAATAATAAAAAACAATAATAACAAGAGATGTTTACAAAATGATCACATCGTCTTAATAAGGTTAAAGATCATGCATCAAATGACTTGATAAAAAAGGTCTGGAATTTGTCTCCGCCGGGAGTCGAACCCGGTGTTCCCGCTTTAGAGGCGGCTGCGTTGACCGTTACACCACAGAGACTTGGAAGGAAATGTGTAGAAGAAATAATAAAACAAAGTGATTTTTTTTTTTGGGGGGGGGGGTTCTACATGTCTTACAAGTGTGTTTGTTTATTTGTTTATTCATCTCTTTCACTAAGCTGCTCTGTTCCGAACCGTAAGTTTGTATAATGATATTGGAAGCAGGCTTTCTCGGATTAGGTTATTTTTCCCTCCATGTATTTTTATAATGACAATGACTGTCATGATGATAAACAAATGCCACTGATACTACAACTAATGACTAAATATATGGGGATGACAATGATTCTAATAATAAGGCAAAAGTAACAAAGATGATAATATAAAGATAAAGGGTTATGTAATGGTTTTCAATTATGAATCTGTTATTATAGCAAAGTAATCAAATCAGCAATGATATAGAATATACATACATCACTGATAACAATAGTATTGAATCCCCCCCTCTCTCTCTCTCATGCTTTTATCCGTTGACTTCGGCTATTTTGGACCTTAAGTTCAAAAGTATTTTCATACTTGCATGGTGACATAAATTGGAAGATAAGCATCGTTAAAATGTAATTAAATAAATAACAAACATATCAAATGAAGATTAAGACTCCCAACAAGTGCATCACAGTAAGAACTGAAGCCAACGAATAGATTCTAAATATGGTTATAACATTAGTAAGAGATGGGGAGTGAGAGAGAGAGAGAGAGAGAGAGAGAGAGAGAGAGAGAGAGAGAGAGAGAGAGAGAGAGAGAGAGAGAGTGAGAGTGAGAGTGAGAGTGAGAGTGTGTGTGTGTGTGAAGTGGAAAGAAAAATAGATGTAGAGAAAGAGGGATTGAAAAGAGAAACACTCCCAAACAGGTTCATTTTGCACAATGATACAATGATACTTGAAAAAGTGAACAGTATTCCCATCGGATGCACTAAAATCAAGTCCATTTAAGTTTCTTCTTCAACACTATATCGTATGCAAAGAGAGAGAGAGAGAGAGAGAGAGAGAGAGAGAGAGAGAGAGAGAGAGAGAGAGAGAGAGAGAGAGAGAGAGAGAGATACAGAAACCGATAAAGAGAACGAGAAAATTGAATATACATATATTTATATATAGAGAAAGACACTATTAATTCCTTTCTGAAAGAAAATGATAATAATCAAAATGTTTCTCAACAATGGAAACATTATAAGCAATAATTGCGAAATCTATTGTTAATCGTTGACATGGAGTGTTAAGTAGACCTACATTCAAGGTCAAGAATTAAATCTACCAAACACTTCGAAGATTGAAGCTGATTTCCACTGATGTTCATAAATAAGTATGAATCTGATTATATTACTATTGGACATTTTAGGGAAAGACAGATGTTTTTGGAAGAGTCAGTAAAAGAATATAGAAATGCTTGTAATTTCATATCAAAGTTTGGGATAACATATATTTAGATATTAAAGGAAATACCGTTATAGTTTTAATCTTTTTTATTATTTCCCATTAATCCCGACATACTCTTACCGAAGGTTTCTTTATAAGAGTGATTTTCTATTGTTTTTCCTTCACTAAACTTGTAGAAATATTAATGCTTAAGCATACATGCATAGACTATTTGGAGGAAACCACACACACACATTTAACATTACATACTCAAGTGTAATGCGTGTTCTCCTAAAAACTAACATACAATTATAGTAAAATTCGGAAATCGTAATATATGTTCCCGTGGTGTAGTGGTTAGCACGGTCGCCTCTTACGCGACAGACTCGGGTTCGAACCCCGATGGAGACGAAAAAGCTTAAATTTTTGTTTGCATCTATTTCTCTAACTTTCTTTATCTTTCTACTTTTATGTCTCTTTTTCCAGTGTTTAAAATGTGAAAAAGTATGAAGAAAATTGAGCGTTTGATTTTGGATTTTTTTTCTGTGTAGAGGGATTTGCTTGTCTTTGTGTTAATGTTTATGCGCGTTTTCACAATTTTGTTGTTATACCTCCCATCATCATATGATTGTATTAGTAATATGGAAAGCAAAGAATGGGAGGAAGAAGAGGACGAACAAGTGAAGCAGAAAAAGAAGTAAAAATCAAGACGGAGTAGAAAAGGTCAAAGGAAATAGGTGGAAAAAGAAACTAATATTGTTTTATTGTCTCGTTCAATGTTGTCTTCGTTCCGCGTTGCCTACTTAGATAAAACAAACGAACATATAGAAGAGAAGAATTGTAAGTTTGTTAGCAATCAGATCCGATTTAGTGTAATCATGGTTGCAGAGTGTTTGGACTTGCAACATAGAACGAACTGCACGATCTCCTTTTTACAGCAGCTTGATGTTTACTTATATATCATGAAAGGTTTGTTGTCACGGTAATTAACAGTGTCATGAAATAAATGAATGCTACTTATGGGCCGGAATGAAAACAAATCAGACAGCATAGTTACCAAGGTGTGAAATACTACTACTATTGCATTAGGACAGTTGGATCCTATGCTAACTTTGTTTTGGTATGAAGTGGATTGTTGTAATTCACCTTATTATCAAGATCTCATTTACATTTCATTTTACTCTATTCCCATGATTTTATATTATTTTTATCAAGTTTTTAAGACGAGTATTCCTTTAAGCATATGCACCTTTGGTAAAACATAATTTTAAAGCAACTTACAAAAGATATATATTGAATTATATTTGCCTTTGAAAACGTACTTCAGTTGGGTAAAAACTTGAACAGAAAAAATATGGAATTTTTGATAGAAACAAGATTTTGTCTAAAAGGAATTCGAATGAACACTAATAATTGCGGAATTATTGTTTATTGTTGACATGATATGTTAACTAAATCTACTTCCATGACGATCGTAGTGTTGTTTACAAAAGGCTTCAGAGATTAAAGCTGATTTCCACTGATATCCAGAAATAAGTAAGAATCTAGTTGTACACCTACAGGATAATTTAGGGAAAGACATGTTTTCTTTGTATGGTTAGGTTTATACTTTATTTGTTTTGTTTTGTATTTACTGTTTTGATTATGACGGAATGTGTGATTTCACTTTTCATTCCACGTAACTTCTTTATTACTTTCTTTTGTCTGTCACTTATTCATAGTTTTCTTTCCCACTTCCATTCCTCCTTTCTTGTTTAATTCGACGTATCACGAAAGAGAAGTGTTGGAATTATGCGTTCCATTCTAGCTTTTAATTAAAATGCCAATACTTCATTTGGTAAAGTTATTAATAATTTGAGAATGGAATATTTCACCTTTCCAAATGTATACATCTCTATTTAGCGGTTGTGTTTACTCACTGAAAAAATCCCTTTTCCTGTGCTTTCATTGTTATGTTTCTTCCCTCTTTTCGTCTCTCTCTTTTATTTGTCTTAGGCGTCGTATTATTTCAACATCCTGAAGGTCATATCAGCTCTGACGATAAATGAATTGGTTGATTGAGAGTCAGATGGTGTTCGCGAGACAGGTGAGATGACTTCAGAAAAATAAGGAATGGAATGAAAGCAGAACGAGAAATTTGCAAGATGTTTTTTTCTTAAAATCCGACATGGTATTTAATTTGCATAATATTGCAAACCTGATTTGCAAAACGCTTGATGTCCTTATATTGAGAATCGTACATCCAATAAAACAAAAATCTAAACGAAAAACAGGTAAAACGTCAAGTCAACGGGGAACCTGCGTGAAACCACATCGTCCACTCGGCATCACTGGAACCGAACGCGGGACCTCCGAGTGAAAGTCGCGCGCCTTACCAGTGCACCGCCGTTGCTTGTGGATTGATAATGAGGATTGAATGTGGTGTTCAGGCGTATTGAAAACGAGTTCGTAATTGTTTGAAACATTATTTTAGATGCTTTCCTGTGCTTCATTTTCCAATTTTTCAACCAATGATCAATAACAATCCCAAGTTTAGCCGCATCTTACCATATATAGAGGATGGCGGTTCTTATCGATTGAAATAGAAGTGACAATTTAGTTGATGTTGATTGTTATGTTTATTAATATATTACTATTTATAATGAACCTTTGTTATTGATAACTGTTTATCATGAGTCCTATTGTTATTGGAAATATTGAATGAACTTCAAGGAAACAATTCCGTGAGCAAAGAGTGGAACTAAGGAATAAAATAACGAATTGTGAGTATATTGAGCAGAAAGGGAAATAATTATGAATAATGAACAATTCATACAACTAGATATAACACTGTGTCCATATCTAAAAACATATTGTATGTATTACAATACATACAAAGGCTTAGATTTATATACCATGCGCACACATAACCAAACAAATGTGCTGAATGGATATTTTACCTGAAAGTTAAACTGTAAGTTAACAATTTAAAGCACAGAGAACACGACATACTGTTAATAACGATACAAGAACAATGAAATGATAAGACCTAATCTGTGCAAAGCATTTTCTTAGGGTCCAATCGGATACTATTCGGATGCCCTTCACAACCATGTTGACAAAAGTCATGTCTGTTGAGATCAGCATCAATGTCGTTCTGGGTAATACTGTTATCTCTTGTAATATGTGTACACTGTCCCTACCATGATAATGATAACCTTTATTATTATTGCAGTTCTAAATCTCATCATTAACATCATCATCATTATCAACATCACATCATCACTAACTTCATCATCATCGTTGCGATTATCATTATCTATTGTATCATCACTATTATCATCATTATCTTCATTATTAACAATAGGTCTTACTGCTGTCATTATTATTATCATCATTACATTTATTCTTTTTTGTGGAAAGGTATGACGAATATCTTCACAATACAAGAGATGTATCTAATCGTTCTCATTCATACCTTTCCACATTTATCAACATGAATACGGTTCACACTTATTCTTATTAATATTAGCATTACGGTTATTATGATTACTATTATTATCATCACTATTGTGATTACTATTGTCAATATCAATTTATGTTATTACCTATAATCATGTTTTCATAAATATGATCACTGTTATTATTGATATTACTGTTAAAATCATCATTATTATTATGCTATTGTTTTTATTTATATCACTATCATTAGCATTTTTCTTTTCATTGTTATTTTTATCATAGTTATTATCATTATTATAGTTGTTATTCTTATTACCATTATTATTATTATTATCATTATTGTTCCTATTTTTACTATTACAAATGTTATCATTGCTTTCATTGTTAATATGCTAAGTATTATGATTATATTCATTACCTTCATCTTTATTATCATTACAATTTAAAATTTTCAACAAATGACAATTACCCTCGTTTTCATCGTTGATATGTCCAATAAATGGATCATTATAAAAATTCAGAAAGAATGAGGATATGAAATAAAAAGATAGACATAGGAATTGATGTCATAAACAATGCTTGTATTGAATAACAGGATAGTTATATTATCATTATTTCACATCATTATGCAACATTACTCATTATATTTCTTGCTTTCATTGCATAATAGGTTATAGTGCTGTCGTTACTTTCATATTAATGTTGTGATCATTATGCATTTCAATAGTACTTGTAAGCAATAAATTTAGCTTAAAAATCTACTTTTATCAATACAAATATGATATTCACGGAGTGTGCAGTAGCAGGGTATTAGTACATTCCTCAACCACAATCATTATGCCTTACTTTTTCTGTCAAATTTTTCGTTAAAGATCTTATCTAATTACTAATAACAGGTACCCGATGATGAATAATTTTCCGCAATTCTGTTGTCAGTATTGGATCCTTTACACTATAATATATTTACATGCATTGTATTTTTTCTCGACTGAGCATTAAGATAAAAGTCAAATACCGGGAGAAAATGTTTAGCAACAAAGGATTCAGTTGATATCCTTCCATAAAGGTTTATCAAATGAACCCATTTTTTTTTTTTTTTTGTGAGCTAATTACGAATTGCACGTTTTTGTACTTATGTTGCTTTATGACTTTAATTGTCGCTGACGTTATAATCATTATTGCTGTTATTATTACCATTACCAATATCATTACTAGAGACTTATATAAAGGAAGTGAAAATATCTCCTCAAAGTTACTACGAGGGGTGCATAACAATGCATCACTTCCGTTTCCATTTACGTCATGCTACACATGTTATAAACATGATCCGAAAGATATCTGAATAAGATTAAGCAAGCATGACCCTTATTCAGCCACTTTGGGACATGAAACTTGTAAGAACTGGCGTCGAGAATGCATATATCACTACAACAAACGGGAAATTTTTCGACTCAGATGTTTAACCGTGACGAAACATTTGAACGCATTGCCTTAGAACTTCCCTAAATGTAGGACAATTATTAAAGAAATGGCTATTAATTGGTTGTAAAGAGAAATTGGCGAATTGGGGAGAAATAACATGTATTAGAAAATTGAAGGTCTGAATTTTCCATATTCAGAAGGAGTCATCGGTGATAGGCTGGCCAGTGCCCAACATGATCTAATGGATGGTTGTCGAGGAATATGTATGAGATGAACGAATACAGTTGTATAAACTTACGAGAATATGTAACTCAGTGAGTTGAATAGCGTAATAGAGGGATTTCTTTAAGCCATGTATGGGGAGAACAAATGCAGTTTTATGATTAATTCGTATAACATAAACAAAGAATGGTATTATTTGGGATCGAAGGGTATATTAATGATTTATTACTGCTGACTCCTTGAACCACAAGTGAATGTAGATTCACAAATGGGAGTAATTGCTTTTGTAAATGAAATATATGACTGCGTAAATTAGTATCATACTTTTTTTTTAATTATAAAAGCCAAAATATAATTGTAGTAAAATTCATTCACATAGTATATGTCTCTGTGGTATCGTAGTTAGCACGGTCGCCTCTTACGCGACAGACTCGGATTCAGTCCTTGTTGGAGACTAAAGTGGAAGAGACTCTTTCATGCATGAATTTCCGTTTGCATTTCTGTCTACTTATCTACCCTTTTGTCTATCTATCTACTTTTGTTTCCGACTCTTTCGCCAGTGTTTACGATGTGGAATATGAAGGAACTGGAGCGTTTGATTTTGTATTTTTTAAATGTGTTTGGTTTGTTAGTGTTTGTGCGCGTTTTCACAATTTGGTTGTTATTCCTCTGTTACATTGTCTTGCTGAGTGTTGCTTTCGTTCCACTTTGCCTACTTTGGATAAAAAAATAACACGTACTCACACAAGAGAAATATGTTTGAAAGCAACCAGATCCGATTTAGTATAATAATGGTTACAGAGTTATTGGATTTGCGACATCGAACGAAGAGCATGATCTCCTTCTAATATTGGCTCGATACCTATGTATTTTGAAAGGGTTTCCTGTCACTGTAGGTCACAGACCTGAAATAAATGAATGCTTCATTTTGGTCCGGAATGAAATGAAAAAATCAAAGTAAACAAACCAGACAGTACAGCAACCAAGGTGTGAAATACTACTATTATTGCAGTGTGGCAGCTGGATCCTGTGCTGATCACATATATTTTTAATGAAATGAATGGTAATTGATCTTATCATCAGGTTATCTTGTTTTACTCTCTATTTTAATGAAACTTTTTTTTCAACGAATTTTTATGGGTACCATTTACTGAAATATCATTCATTCGAAGATGTTTAAAATGAATATTCTTTTAAACATATGCACTGCTGAGAAAGCATATAATTTCATAACGACTTATAGTTGTATATTAATATATATTCATCGTTGAAAACATACTGCGATTGGGTAAAATCTGTTACTTGATCAGAAAATTATATAAAATCTATGATGAAAACAATATTTCGTCCAACAGGAATTCGAATGAACACTAGTAACTGTAAAAATCAGTTTATTATTAGCATGAAATGTTGACTAATCAGAGTATTAAATCTAGAATATATTTCAAATAAAATTCAAATAAAAGGACAAAGAAATAGTGGCATTTCATATCAAAGTGGATCGGAGTCGAAAGGAAAGAGGAAAGGCGTTGGCAAGGCGATCAACGCGCGCGGGAAACATTTTGTGTCATAGCTCAGCGATGCAGGAGTTTGTTTGTCAACGGCAGGGTGAGTTCACTGCTAGATTACTGGTCTGCTGCCAACAATGGAGGGTCCTCAGTCGTTGGCTACTTCACATGCAATCGCAGGCAATGAACGCAGGAGGGGGATCAGCTGTGGAGCGTTTGTCCACTCTTGATTCTACCCGATTCGCTCTTCCCTTGTTTCTACATAATCAACAGTCTTTTACTCCGATCTCTTAAAATGTTTCGTAGTGAGAGCAGACACTTCCTGCCATTAATATATTACTGAATTTAGTTATAGAATATATACCTGGGGTAGCAGATGATTAGTGACAAAACTGCTCAATTTTTGACAATACACATATTTTTTGTGAGTTTTTATCACAACTGTACAATCAGCGAATCACACTTTCATATTTTGGAGCTTTTTGCGAGTCTTCTTTTTAGTTATGACTTTTCACCAAAATTTTCGGAGTACAGGTCTGCACTCTGCAGAGAGAGAGAGAGAGAGAGGGGGGGGGGAGGGGGAGGGGGGAAGGAAAAAGAAAAAGGATTAATTGCATGTATTCGCTTCTAAGGAATACTGCTTACATTCACATCTGTGATTATGATATCCATGGCCTAATCATTTGTATAATTTGCAATTTAGTATTCATATAATATTCCAAAATAATATTGTAATAGTGATCGCTGATTGATACTTTCACCTCTCTCTCTCTTTCTCTCTCCCTCTCTTCATATACCATTTCCGGTTACAAAATGCTGCACAACATGAGCTGAAAGATATTTGAGTACGACTAAGCACGAATGACCCTTATTCAGCCACTTGATTGGGACATAAAATTTGAAAAAAATGGCGTCGAGAATGCACATGACCCAACAGCAGAGGGAATTTTTTTCACCGAGATGTTAACCCTGACGAAACATTTGAACGCGTTGCCTGGGATCGTTATCTTATGTTAATCCAGCTGAACTTCCCAAAATGTGGACTAATATTGAAGTGGCCACTAAGTGGTTGCAAAGAGAAAGTAGCGAGTTGAGGAGAAATGCCGTATGTATTAGAAAAATTGAAGGTGTCCGTTTTACATATAGATATCTTGACTTTTGTATAATAGATATCAGCGCATAGTTGTCCAGCACTCGTCTCATGGATGGTTGTCGAGGAATAGGCATGAGATGAACGACTGCAGTTATATAATCTCTTTAGAAAATGAAATCAGTGAGATGAATAGTGTAATAGAGGGATTTATTTAAAGTGTTAACGGGGTGAACGACTGCATTATATATAAAACAATAGATGCAATGTAATGAATATGTATCATTTTTGATCAAGGGATTTATTAATAACTTATTACTGATGACTTTTAAGTTAACCTCACATTTCGACAAGTAAATGTTGAATTGTGCAAACGAGTGTGGTAACACCTGTAGATAAATCATATGGCTAATTTTGAAATACGTATTCTAATGGTATTTCGATTTGGAGGTCGAAGAGTACTGATAATAATAACAGCAATGGGCATGCCAACAAAATAAGTACATTTTTTTTCTCCTGAATTTCTCTTTATTTTAATACTTAATTGAGATAAGAAGGAAGGTAGGTAGATTTTTTTTTATCATTATTATATATATATATATATTTTTTTTTTGACTGGATATTTTTTGAAGGAGACAAAAAGGGGGTATTTAAAAAGGTTGGTGTCTTCATTTGATCTGTACAGAAACACACACACGCACACACACATGTATATAAGATTACATACACAAATGTAATGTAAGTGTTCTTGCAAACGCTAAAGCAAGAACTTGAATGATATGTTTCCTTGGTGTAGTGGGTAGCACGGTCGCCTCCTGCGCGACAGACTCGGGTTCGATCCCCGACGGATACTTGACTCACAAAGTTTTGCATGAATTTCTGTTTGCAACACTATCTACTTACCTTCCGTTCCATATGCATTTCTACTTTTGTTTCTGTCTCTTTCTCCGGTGTTTACAATGCGAAGGAGTATGAAGAAATGAGAAGGTTTGGTTTTGGACATATTTGTTGTTATTCCTCTTATAAGCATGATTGTATTAGTAATATGAGAAGCAAAGAATCGGAAGAGAAAAAAGAGGATGAACAAAGGATGAAGGAAAAGAAATAAAAATCAGGACGGAGTAGGAAGGGTGGAAGGAAGGAAAGAGGCAAAAGAAGCAAATTTGGTTTATTATCTTCATTCTACTTTGCCTACTTCAGAGAAGAAATACAGATAACAAGACCTCATTATTTTATTGCATGAGTTTCTGTTTGCATATCTGTCTACCTACCTACCGTTCCATACATTTTTCTACTTTTGTTTCTGTCTCTTTTTCCAGTGTTTACAATGCGAAGGAGTATGAAGTTTTGGTTTTGGATTTCTTCATTAGCGCGTTTCCGCAATTTTGTCATAATCATGATTGTATTAGTAATATGAAACACAAAGAATGGGAGGAGGAACAAGTGATGAAGGAATAAAACTCAAGACGGAACAGGAAATAGGGAGGGAAGGGAAGAGGTTATATTGTTATATTGTCTTGTTTAGCGTTGTTTTCGTTCCTCTTTGCCTACTTCAGATAAGAAACACGATCTCACAGAAGAGAAGCGTAGGTCTGCTTGCAATGAGATCCGAAAGTATAATCATGGTTATAGAGTTTTTGGACTTGCAGCATAGAACAAACTGCGCGATATTTTTACAGCAGCTTGATGTTTACTTATATATTATAAAAAGTTTGTTGTCACTGTAGTTCACAGTGTCATGAAATAAATGAATGCTACCTATGGTCCGGAATGAAAACAAATCAGACAGCATAGTTCCCAAGGTGTGAAACACTACAACTATTGCATTGTGACAGCTGGATCCATGGATAGGTATCTTTTGTTTTGGTATGAAATGGATTGTTGTAATTCACCTTATTATCAGGATATCTTGTTTATATTTCATTTGACTCTATTCCCATGGAGCTATATTTTCTTTTATAATGATACCATTTATAATCAATATTATTATTACTATTATTATTGTTGTTGTTGCTGTTGTTGTAAGCAATATAAGGAGCCACACTGCGAAAATCAAGATTTATACCACCAAATACTGTCAGTGCAGGTCAAGATACAGCTTAGAAAGAATAAGATGGAAAGTTAGCTATTTACGTAAGAAAAACATGTTAGCTGATCTTTTAAACTTATCAAGAGTCGGAGAAGTTGCAATCTCTGAAGGAAATCTATTCCAAAGCCTACAAATGGCAGGAAAAAAGCCTCTAGGAATCTGACTTGTAAAAGATAAGACCTTCATCAAATGTCATTGAATTGAGGGTCTTAGAACTTCTGATAACTCTTGCAGGTTGAGGAAAATCTGGTAAAAATTTATAAAGGGGATGTGAATTCATTCGAAGATTCTTAAGACGAGTATTCTTTTATACATTAGGTAAAAACTTACCAGATCAGAAAATTATATGAAATTTATGATCGAAACAAGATTTTGTCTGACAGGAATTCGAGTGAACACCAATAATTAGAATTAGAGATTGGAACTGATTTCCACTCATGTTCAGAAGTAAGAATCTGGTTGTACTACTCCTGGCTGTATATGTTATTTTGTTTTTCGGCGCCGAGTTTGACAAAGGAACTGTGTCGCGATGTGTAGTAATTCAAACAATAACGACACGCGGCGCCGGACATTTGAATTGCAAAGGGAAGGGATTGCTCTTACGCCCGCCAACACGGCGCCTCACACGCGGAGTTTTTAACCTAATTCACGTGATTTTTTTTCTTCTTCTTACTCTTTCACCTCGATTAATAAATTTGCTATAATGGCTTACTGTTTTACCTTATCAAACGCATTTTTAAAGTTGAGTGTGCGTAATCCACCTAGACGTTTCTTGTAATATTTCAGAAACTGGCAGAAAAAAATGAGATTTACTACATATGACCTTACCTCCCAAATCAAATTGCTTCCTCGATATTTTCTGTTTATCTTAATGCAAGACAAGTAGACAGATAGATAGAGGGAAAAATAGTGAGAGAGAGAGAAAAAAATCCTAATATTATACATATAAAACTCTACATTTTTTTTAGAACAGTTTTTTTTTTGTTTTTTTGTTTTTGTTTTTTTACTGAATATTATAGGAAAACAGATTTTGAAAGGGTGTTTAAAAAGGTTGGCAACTTCATTTTCATTTTTAAAGATTGGACGTATTTCAGTACAATGGTAGGTATACATTAACGTTAAATATGACATTTTACTCTGGGTGAAAGCACACACACACACATACACACACACACACACACACACACACATACATTATATATATATATATATATATATATATATATATATATATATATATATATATTACATATATATATGTATATATATATACATATCTATATATATACATATATATATATATATATGTAACATTACGTAAATTAGTGTTATACTAGTCTTTTCTTTCTTTTTAATCATAGTCGTTTTAAGTAATACTGCTTTCTCATTCATAACATGCATACACTATCCCCGCCATGATGACAAATGACCTTCATTACTTTTGCTCTGAATATCATCATCATTATCATCGTATCACCGTCACCAACTTCATCATCGTTTTGAAGACCATTGTCATGTCCGTGCATCACTGTTTGTAAGCAATTAAAAGCTTTTTTGAACATCTATTAAGTCTTTGTGGTGTAACGGTTAGCATGACGGTCTTCAAAACCGGAGGCCCGAGTTCAATTCCCGGCTGAGACGATATACATTTCTATTTTTTTTATTATTTTTTCATTTCGTGTTCTTTTCCTTTACACAAGAATTCCAATATATAACACAAGTTGAAAAATAGAATTAATTAATTAAATAAAAATGAAACGGAAGCAGGACCAACAGCGCCAAATCGGGCTCCGTGGAACAGCGATCGCTTGCAGTGCAACACGTGCATTTTGAAGTGCCAGCAAACACGAATAAGCAAACCAACGGCAATTAATAATTAAATAGGATCCACACAGCTTGTTGAATAAAAAAGTTAATACACAAGGAACAAAAAGAGCATTTTACACATTTAACGTTAGCAAGACATGTTTTGAATCGTCACGGAGCATGGAAACTCAAGTTGCAATTCAAGGGAGAAGGGGGGGAAGGAGAGAGAGAGAGATGAAAATAATAATTCGAACCCTCACCGCCATTGCAAAGGTTTCACACTCGCAATGGCGGTGGGGGTTCGAATCCCTGTCAGAGAGGTTATAAATTCATGATATTAATGCGGCCAGTGCATTATTCCATCTTTCATTATTATCATTATCCTCATCATTATTATTATTACCATCATCATCATCATCATCATCATTATTATTATTATTACTATTATTATTGTCATCATCCTCATTACTTATGAAATCATCTTTATAATTATTTTTATTTTCATCATT
>NC_091581.1:8647866-8650366 GCF_042767895.1 Penaeus vannamei
GTGGGTGAGGGATTCATGGGGGGCACAGGACACATGCGACCGCTTCACGGTGTGGGTAAGGGATTCATGGGGGGCACAGGACACACGCGACCGCTTCACGGTGTGGGTGATTGATGGGATTCATGGGGGGCACAGGACACATGCGACCGCTTCACGGTGTGGGTGATTGATGGGATTCATGGGGGGCACAGGACACATGCGACCGCTTCACGGTGTGGGTGATTGATGGGATTCATGGGGGGCACAGGACACATGCGACCGCTTCACGGTGTGGGTGATTGATGGGATTCATGGGGGGCACAGGACACATGCGACCGCTTCACGGTGTGGGTGATTGATGGGATTCATGGGGGGCACAGGACACATGCGACCGCTTCACGGTGTGGGTGAGGGATTCATGGGGGGCACAGGACACATGCGACCGCTTCACGGTGTGGGTGATTGATGGGATTCATGGGGGGCACAGGACACATGCGACCGCTTCACGGTGTGGGTGATTGATGGGATTCATGGGGGGCACAGGACACATGCGACCGCTTCACGGTGTGGGTGATTCATGGGGGGCACAGGACACATGCGACCGCTTCACGGTGTGGGTGATTGATGGGATTCATGGGGGGCACAGGACACATGCGACCGCTTCACGGTGTGGGTGATTGATGGGATTCATTGGGGGCACAGGACACATGCGACCGCTTCACGGTGTGGGTGATTGATGGGATTCATGGGGGGCACAGGACAGATGCGACCGCTTCACGGTGTGGGTGATTGATGGGATTCATGGGGGGCACAGGACACACGCGACCGCTTCACGGTGTGGGTGATTGATGGGATTCATGGGGGGCAAAGGGCAGATGCGATTTCACGGTGTGGGTGATTGATGGGATTCATGGGGGGGCACAGGACACACGCGACCGCTTCACGGTGTGGGTAAGGGATTCATGGAGGGCACAGGACACATGCGACCGCTTCACGGTGTGGGTGAGGGATTCATGGGGGGCACAGGACACATGCGACCGCTTCACGGTGTGGGTGATTGATGGGATTCATGGGGGGCACAGGACACACGCGACCGCTTCACGGTGTGGGTGATTGATGGGATTCATGGGGGGCAAAGTGCAGATGCGACCGCTTCACGGTGTGGGTGATTGATAGGATTCATGGGGGGGCACAGGACACATGCGACCGCTTCACGGTGTGGGTAAGGGATTCATGGAGGGCACAGGACACATGCGACCGCTTCACGGTGTGGGTGAGGGATTCATGGGGGGCACAGGACACATGCGACCGCTTCACGGTGTGGGTGAGGGATTCATGGGGGGCACAGGACACATGCGACCGCTTCACAGTGTGGGTGAGGGATTCATGGGGGGCACAGGACACATGCGACCGCTTCACGGTGTGGGTAAGGGATTCATGGGGGGCACAGGACACACGCGACCGCTTCACGGTGTGGGTGATTGATGGGATTCATGGGGGGCACAGGACACATGCGACCGCTTCACGGTGTGGGTGATTGATGGGATTCATGGGGGGCACAGGACACATGCGACCGCTTCACGGTGTGGGTGATTGATGGGATTCATGGGGGGCACAGGGCAGATGCGACCGCTTCACGGTGTGGGTGATTGATGGGATTCATGGGGGGCACAGGACACATGCGACCGCTTCACGGTGTGGGTAAGGGATTCATGGGGGGCACAGGACACACGCGACCGCTTCACGGTGTGGGTAAGGGATTCATGGAGGGCACAGGACACATGCGACCGCTTCACGGTGTGGGTGATTGATGGGATTCATGGGGGGCACAGGACACATGCGACCGCTTCACGGTGTGGGTGAGGGATTCATGGGGGGCACAGGACACATGCGACCGCTTCACGGTGTGGGTGATTGATGGGATTCATGGGGGGCACAGGACACATGCGACCGCTTCACGGTGTGGGTGAGGGATTCATGGGGGGCACAGGACACATGCGACCGCTTCACGGTGTCGGTGATTGATGGGATTCATGGGGGGCACAGGACACACGCGACCGCTTCACGGTGTGGGTGATTGATGGGATTCATGGGGGGCACAGGACACATGCGACCGCTTCACGGTGTGGGTGATTGATGGGATTCATGGGGGGCACAGGACACATGCGACCGCTTCACGGTGTGGGTGATTGATGGGATTCATGGGGGGCACAGGACACATGCGACCGCTTCACGGTGTGGGTGATTGATGGGATTCATGGGGGGCACAGGACACATGCGACCGCTTCACGGTGTGGGTGATTAATGGGATTCATGGGGGGCACAGGACACATGCGACCGCTTCACGGTGTGGGTGAGGGATTCATGGGGGGCACAGGACACATGCGACCGCTTCACGGTGTGGGTGATTGATGGGATTCATGGGGGGCACAGGACACATGCGACCGCTTCACGGTGTGGGTGATTGATGGGATTCATTGGGGGCACAGGACACATGCGACCGCTTCACGGTGTGGGTGAT
>NC_091581.1:8662866-8690366 GCF_042767895.1 Penaeus vannamei
GAAGGAGAAGACTTTTGGTAACAAGGAGAACGGTAGCGAAGGGTGAGAGAGGGGGGGGGAGAGCAAAATGAACAATGTAGGGAAGACCATGAAAACACAAGAATATTCGTGTGTTTTCTTGTTCTTCCATTGCAATTGTTTGACATATATCCCACAAGCGACAGAGAGACAGACAAGGACAGAGAAAGAGAGAGAGAGAGAGAGAGATGGAGAAGAGAGAGAGAGAGAGAGAGGAGAGAGAGAGAGAGAGAGAGAGAGAGAGAGAGAGAGAGAGAGGACGAGAGAGAGAGAGGTAGAGAGAGAGAGAGAGAGAGAGAGAGAGAGAGAGAGAGAGAGAGAGAGAGAGAGAGAGAGAGAGAGAGAGAGAGAGAGAGAGAGAGAGAGAGAGAGAGAGGGCGCTGCCTGGACGAGTTGGGATTAACCCGCCATTGACGAGCTAACGATCCTGTTTGTGGTTTGATCTGCTGTTTGTTGATCAACGCTGTTTGGTATAAAACATTTGATTTAGTGGATTTTGAGCATCATTTGAAAGGCATCGGATATAGATGGACAGAGAGTCGTATGAAGACCGATGACAAAGGCAGGCAGCAGTCAGGAGAGAGTGAAAAAGCGCTGCCGGATGAAAAGAGAGCTTCCTCGCCCACTCTATCGCATAACAGTAAAAATAGTTATTATAATTGTTATCATAAGTTTAACGGTTGCAAATCAAGTCCGCTGAAAGAAACAGAAAAAAGTAGCGCCTGCGTGACACTTTCCACTTGGCGTCGGTGGGCTCGATCTCGGGTCCCTCGCGTGAGAGGAACTCGTCTTGCCAACCATGCTACTCGGAGGTACTACCGAGAAGTGGAATAGGGATATTTATACACAGTATGGATATGTTTATGTTTTAACTTCTGTTGTGAATTTGTGTGGATTGAATTGGGCATATGTATTTGGGTGTGTTTATAGAAAATATCGTTTGAAACAGAAAGAAACTGTACAAACGCAATAAGAACTTCGAAAACATCACTCAAACATAAAATGAGATTTCTAACTGGCTTCTAAGGGTATGTACCGAACAACTATGCACTCCTTCACCGTTTAAATTCTAAAATTGAGAGAGACAAGGGAGGTTACCAAAAGCTTGGAAACTCGCCAACATTACTCCTTTATCTTAGAGCGGCGACAACAAAACGCTCTAAATCATAGGCCAGTTTCGCTAACCATTGTAATATGTAAACTTCTGGAAGGATAATCAGCAAGAAATGGGCTAAGATGCTTGGAAAACACAGTATGATATCGAGGAAGCAATTTGATTTAGGGAGGTAAGGTCATGTGAGTAAATCTCCTCAGTTTTTTCTGCCAGTTTCTGAAATATTACGAGACGTCTGGGTGGATTACGTACACTTTAAAAATGCGTTTGATAAGGTGAAACAGTAAGCCATTATAGCAAATCTATTAATCTAGGTGAAAGAGAAAGAAGTAGAAGAAAACAAATCACGTGAATTAGGTTAAAAAGTCCGCGTGTGAGGCGCCGTGTTGGCGGGCGTAAGAGCAATCCCTTCCCTTTGATATTTAAATGTCCGACGCCGCGTGTCGTTATTGTTTGAATTACTACACATCGCGGCACAGTTCCTCTGTCAAGCTCGACGCCGAAAACAAAATAACATATACAGCCAGGAGTAGTACAGCCAGATTCTTACTTCTGAACATCAGTGGTGATCAGTTCCAATCCCTAATTCTAATTATTGGCGTTCACTCGAATTCCTGTTAGACAAAATCTTGTTTCGATCATAAATTTCATATAATTTTCTGATCAGGTAACAGTTTTTACCTAACTACAGTACGTTTTCAAAGGCAAATATAAATTGATATACCTTTTGTAAGTCGCTATGAAATTATATGCTTTAACAATAGTGCTAAAAGAATACTCGTCGTAAAAATCACATCCCCTTTATAAAGTTTTACCAGATTTTTATCAACCTGCAAGAGTTATCAGAAGTTCTAGAGTTTTTTTACTGCCATTTGTAGGCTTTGGAATAGATTGCCTTCAGAAATTGCAACTTCTCCGACTCTTGATAAGTCTAAAAGATCAGCTAACATGTTTTTCTTCCGTACATAGATAACTTTCTATCTCATTCTTTCTCAGCTGTATCTTGACCTGCACTGACACATTTGGTGGTATAAATCTTGATTTTCGCAGTGTGGCTCCTTATATAGCTTACAACAACAACAATAATAATAGTAATAATATTAATGATTATAAATGGTATCAATATAAAAAGAAATATAGTTTCTTGGGAACAGAGTCAAATGTAATATAAACTGATAATAAGGTGAATTACAACAATCCATTTCATACCAAAACAAAAGATACCTATCCATGGATCCAGCTGTCACAATGCAATAGTTGTAGTGTTTCACACCTTGGTAGCTATGCTGTCTGGTTTGTTTTCATTCCGGACCATAAGTAGCATTCATTTATTTCTTGACACTGTGAACTACAGTGACAACAAACCTTTCATAATATATAAGTAAAGATCAAGCTGCTGTAAAAAGGAGATTGTGCAGTTCGTTCTATGTTGTAAGTCCAAAAACTAAATCGGATAATTGAAAACAGACCTACGCTTCTCTTCTGTGAGTTCGTGTTTCTTATCTGAAGTAGGCAAAGTGGGACGAAAACAACGCTAAACAAGACAATATGACAATATAACCTCTTCCCTTCCTTCCCCATTTGCTGCTCCGTCTTGAGTTGTTTTCTTTTCCTTCATCACTTGTTCGTCCTCTTCTTCCTGCTCCCATTCTGTGTCTCATATTACTAATACAATCATGATTATGAGAGGAATAACAACAAAATTGCGGGAACGCAATGTAAACACTGGAAAAAAGTAGAAAAATGTATGGAACGTTAGGTAAGTAGACAGAGATGCAAACAAATTCATGCAATAAAAGAATGAGGTCTTGTTATCCATATTTCTTCTCTGAAGTAGGTAAAGTGGAATGAAGATAACACTAAGCAAGATAATAAAACAAAATTTGCTTCTTTTGCCTCTTTCCTTCCTTCCGCCTTTCCTACTCCGTCTTGATTTTTATTTCCTCTACTTCCTTCTTCCAGTCTTTACTTCTCATATTACTAATACAATCATATGATTATGAGAAGACTAACAACAGAATTGCGAAAAAACGAAAACAAACAACCAAGCAAATCCAAAATCCAAAACCAAACCTTCTCATTCCTTCATACTCCTTCGTATGGTAAACACCGAAGAAAGAGACAGAAACAAAAGTAGACATGCATATGGAACGGAAGCTAAGCAGATAGCGCTGCAAACAGAAATTCATACAAAATAAAGCGAGACTAGTATCCGTCGGGGATTGAACCCGAGTCTGTCGCGCAGGAGGCGACCGTGCTACCCACTACACCAAGGAAACATATCCATGATTTTTACTTTAGCTTCTAAGAGAACACTTATATTACACTTGAGTTTGTAATTTTACATACATGTGTGTGTGTGTGTGTGTTTCTGTACAGATCAAATGAAGTCACCAACCTTTTTAAATACCTCTTTTTTGTCAAGTAAAAAAAAAAAAAAAAAAAAAAAAAAAAAAAAAAAAAAAATATATATATATATATATATATATATATAATAATAATAATAATAATAATAATAATAATAATAATAATAAAAGTGTAAAAAAATAATAATGATAATAAAAAATCTACCTACCTTCCTTCTTGTCTCAACTAAGTATTAAAATAAAGACAAATTCTGCTGATATTATTATCAGTACTCTTCGACCTCCAAATCGAAATACCATTAGAATACGTATTTCAAAATTAGCCATATAATTTATCTACAGGTGTTACCACACTCGTTTGCACAATTCAACATTTACTTGTCGAAATTTGAGGTTAACTTAAAAGAGTCATCAGTAATAAGTTATTAATAAATCCCTTGATCAAAAATGATACATATTCATTACATTACATCTATTGTTTTATATATAATGCAGTCGTTCACCCCGTTAACACTTTAAATAAATCCCTCTATTACACTATTCATCTCACTGATTTCATTTTCTAAAGAGATTATATAACTGCAGTCGTTCATCTCATGCCTATTCCTCGACAACCATCCATGAGACGAGTGCTGGACAACTATGCGCTGATATCTATTATACAAAAGCCAAGATATCTATATGTAAAACGGACACCTTCAACTTTTCTAATACATACGGCATTTCTCCTCAACTCGCTACTTTCTCTTTGCAACCATTCAGTGGCCACTTCAATATTAGTCCACATTTAGGGAAGTTCAGCTGTATTTACATGGTAAGATAACGATCCCAGGCAACGCGTTCAAATGTTTCGTCAAGGTTAACATCTCGGTGGAAAAAATCCCTCTGCCGTTGGGTCATGTGCATTCTCGACGCCAGTTCTTACAAGTTTTTTGTCCCAAATAAGTGGCTGAATAAGGGTCATTCGTGCTTAATCATACTCAAATATCTTTCAGCTCATGTTGTGCAGCATTATGTAACCGGAAACGATATAGGAGGAGAGGGAGAGAGGGAGAGAGAGAGAGAGAGAGAGAGAGAGAGAGAGAGAGAGAGAGAGAGAGAGAGAGAGAGAGAGAGAGAGAGAGAGGTGAAAATATCAATCAGCGATCACTATTACAATCTTATTTTGGAATATTATAGGAATACTAAATAGCTAATTATACAAATGATAATGCCATGAATATCATAATCACATGTGAATGTAAACAGATACAGCATCTAACGGTCGTATTCCTTAGAAGCGAATACATGCAATTCATCCTTTTTTTGTCCGTCTCCTTCAGCCCCCCCCTCCCTCCCTCCCTCTCTCTCTCTCTCTCTCTCTCTCTCTCATCTCTCTCTCTCTCTTCTCCTCTCTCCTTCCTCTCTCTCATCTCCTCTCTCCCTCCCTCTCTCTCATCCTCTCTCTCTGCAGAGATAGTGCAGACGTGTACTCTGCATATTCTGGTGAAAAGGTCATAACTATAAAAACAAAAACAAACAAACAAACAAAATGACTCGCGAAAAGCTTCAACATATCAAAGTATGACTCGCCAATTGTATTGTGTTTAAAACAGGTATATGGTCAAAAATTGGTCTTCATCCATGAGTTTTTCTTTGACATGTTAGAAACGACGTTTCTAACAGGTCAAAGCTAATGGCGTAAGTGTTCAAAGAAGAACTGGCAGGGTTGACGAGCGAAACCACACTGAGCAGCTTTGTCACTAATCATCTGCTACTCAATTATATATTCTGTAACCAAATTCAATTAGATATTACTGACAGGAAGTGTCTGCTCTCGCTACATTTCAAGAGAACTGAGTAAAAGACAGCGTAGATTAGGCAGACACAAGGGAAGAGCGAATCGGGTAGAATCAAGAGAGGACAACCCTCCACAGCTGAACCCCCTCCTGCGTTCATTGCCTGCGATTACATATGAAGTAGTCAACGACTGAGGTCCCTCCATTGTTGGCAGCAGACCAATAATCTTGCAGTGAACTAACCATGCCTTTGACAAACACACCTGCATCGCTGAGCTATGATATAGAATGTTTCCAGCGCGCGTTGGTAGTATTTCACACCTTGGTTGCTTTACTGTCTGGTTTGTCTTTGATTTTTTTCATTTCATTCCGGCCCAAAAAGTTGCATTCATTTATTTTAGGACTGTGAACTACAGTGACAAAAAATCCTTTCAAAATATATAGGTATCAAGCTAATATTAGATCATGCTATTCGTTCGATGTCGCAAATCCAATAACTCTGTAACTATTATTATACTAAATCGGATCTGGTTGCGAACAGATATTCTTTTCTTCTTTTTATCTAAAGTAGGCAAAATGGAAAGAAAACAACACTAAGCAAGACAATTGTGAAAACGCGCACAAACACTAACAAACCAAACAAATTAAAAAAATACAAAATCAAACGCTGCAGTTCCTTCATATTCCACATCGTAAACACAGAAGAAAGAGTCGGAAACAAAAGTAGATAGATAGACAAAAGGGTAGATAAGTAGACAGAAATGCAAACGGAAATTCATGCATGAAAGAGTCTCTTCCACTTTAGTCTCCAACAAGGACTGAATCCGAGTCTGTCGCGTAAGAGGCGACCGTGCTAACTACGATACCACAGAGACATATACTATGTGAATGAATTTTACTACAATTATATTTTGGCTTTAATAATAAAAAAAAGTATGACACTAATTTACGCAATGTTACATACATGTGTGTGTGTGTGTGTGTGTGTGTGTGTGTGTGTGTGTGTGTGTGTGTGTGTGTGTGTGTGTGTGTGTGTGTGTGTGTGTGTGTGTGTGTGGCTCCTTCAAAAACCTGTTTTCCTAAATTATTCGGTAAAAAAAAACTACTTTCGAAATATAAGGTAGAGTTTTGTATGAACAATATTGGGAGTCTCTTTCTCTCATTTTCCCTCTATCTATGCTTTTAATCGAATTTCAAATTGTCAATAACATTATAATACACATTTCAAAAATACCAGTCAGTCATATATTTCATTTACAAAAGCAATTACTCTCATTTGTGAATCTACATTCACTTGTGGTTCAAGGAGTCAGCAGTAATAAATCATTAATATACCCTTCGATCCCAAATAATACCATTCTTTGTTTATGTTATACGAATTAATCATAAAATTGCATTTGTTCTCCCCATACATGGCTTAAAGAAATTCCTCTATTACGCTATTCAACTCACTGAGTTACATATTCTCGTAAGTTTATACAACTGTATTCGTTCATCTCATACATATTCCTCGACAACCATCCATTAGATCATGTTGGGCACTGCCCAACCTATCACCGATGACTCCTTCTGAAAATGGAAAATTCAGACCTTCAATTTTTCTAATACATGTCATTTCTCCCCAATTCACTAATTTCTCTTTGCAACCAATTTATGGCCATTTCTTTAATATTTGTCCTACATTTAGGGAAGTTCTGAAGCAATGCGTTCAAATGTTTCGTCAGGGTTAAACATCTGAGTGAAAATTTTACCCTGTTGTGGTATATGCATTCTCGACGCCAGTTCTTACAAGTTTTATGTCCCAAAGGAGGTGCTGATTAAGGGTCATAATTGCTTAATCTTCTTCAGATATCTTTCAGCTCATGTTTGCACCTTGTGTAGCATGACGTCAATGGAAACGGAAATAATGCATTGTTATTCACCCCTCGTTGTAGTAACTCCCTATTTATTTGATTTGGTGATGACTCTTAGCTGAATGCAAACATCTAAATAATCCAACTATAAGGAGATATTTACACTTCTTTTACATAAGCCTCTAGTAATGATATTGGTAATGGTAATAATAACAGCAATAATAATTATAACGTCAGCGACAATTAAAGTCATAATAGCAACATAAGGACAAAAACGTACAATTCGTAATTAGTTCACGAAAACAAATAGGTTCATTTGATAAACCTGTATGGAAGGATATCAACTGAATCCTTTGTTGTTTAACATTTTCTCCCAGTATTTGACTTTTATCTTAATGCTCAGTCGAGAAAAAAACAAACAAACAATGCATGTAAATATATTATAGTGTAAAGAATCGAATACTGACAACAGAATTGCGGAAAATTATTTATCATCGGGTACCTGTTATTAGTAATTATATAAGATCTTTTACGAAAAATTTGACACAAGAAACGTTAGGCATAATGATTGTGGTTGAGGAATGTATTAATACTTTGCTACTGCACACTCCGTGAATATCATATTTGTATTGATAACAGTAGATTTTTAAGCTAAATTTATTGCTTACAAGTACTATTGAAATGCATAATGATCACAACATTAATATGAAAGTAACGACAGCACTATAACCTATTATGCAATGAAAGCAAGAATTATAATGAGTAATGTTGCATAATGATGTGAAATAATGATAATATAACTATCCTGTTATTCAATACAAGCATTGTTTATGACATCAATACCAACGACGGGAAAATTTGATAGGAATTCAGTTAGGTATAAATCGCCTGAATGTAAAGATAAAATACATATTTAAAACAAGTATACACATTTATAATTGCATAGTTAGTCTCTCATTAAACATTTCACTTTCTATAAACATACTTTTCTGTTGCTATAATTCTCTCTCTATCTCTGTTTATTGCTTCCTAGCATATGGAGAGAGAGAGAGAGAGAGAGAGAGAGAGAGAGAGAGAGAGAGAGAGAGAGAGAGAGAGAGAGAGAGAGAGAGAGAGAGAGAGAGAGAGAGAGAGAGAGAGAGAGAGATTTAAAGCATACCAATCAGCGATCACTTTTACATTGGATATCATATTCATAGATATGAATGTAAACAAAGTATTTTAGCGGTGTTTTCTTAAAAGCGAATAAATCTAATTTATCCCTAATAGTTCCAGTACTTATGTGCCATTGGCAACATCTAGCAATTTGTCTATCTTTTTATTTCATATTCTCATTCTTTCTGAATTTTTATAATAAACCTTTTATTGTACATATTAACGATGAAAACGAGGGTAATGGTCAGTTGTTGAAATTTTTTAGTTATAATGACAATAAAGATAAAAGTAATGAATATAATCATAATACTTAACATATTAACAATGAAAGCAATGATAACATTGGTAATAGTAAAAACAGGAACAATAATAATAATAATAATGATAATGGTAATAACAACAACAGTAATAATAATAATAATAAAAGATAATAATAATAACTATGATAAAAATAGCAATGAAAAGAAAAATGCTAATGATAGTGATATAAATAAAAACAATAGCATAATAATAATGATGATTGTAACAGTAATATCAATAATAAGTGATCATATTTATGATAACATGATTATAATGATACGACGACTATAGGTAATAACATAAATTGATATTGACAATAGTATTCACAATAGTGATGATAATAATAGTAATTATAATAGCCGTAATGCTAATATTAATAAGAATAAATGTAATGATGATAATAATAATAATGACATCAGTAGGACTGCTATTATTAATAATGAAGATTATGCTAATAATAGTGATGATAATACAATAGATAATGATAATCACAACGATGATGATGAAGTTAGTGATGATGTGATGTTGATAATGATGATGATGTTAATGATGAGATTTAGAACAACACTAATAACAAAGGTTATCATTATCATGGTAGGGACAGTGTACTCATATTACAAGAGATAACAGTATTACCCAGAACGACATTGATGCTGATCTCAACAGACATGACTTTTGTCAACATGGTTGTGAAGGGCATCCGAATTGGTATCCGATTGGACCCTAAGAAAATGCTTTGCACAGATTAGGTCTTATCATTTCATTGTTCTTGTGTCGTTATTAACAGTATGTCGTGTTCTCTGTGCTTTAAATTGTTAACTTACAGTTTAACTTTCAGGTAAAATACCCATTCAGCATGTTTGCTAGGGTGCATGTACGCATGGTATATAAATATAAACCTTTGTATATATTGTAATACATGCATGTTTTTATATATGGACACAGTGTTAGATCTAGTTGTATGAATTGTTCATTATTCAACAATTATTTCCCTTTCTGCTCAATATACTCACAATTCGTTATCATTTTCTTCCTTAGTTCCACTCTTTGCTCACGGAATTGTTTCCTTGAAGTTCATTCAATATTTCCAATAACAATAGGATTCATGATAAACAGTTATCAATAACAAAGGTTCATTATAAATAGTAATATACTAATAAATAATGAATATAATCAACATCAACAAAATTGTCACTTCTATTTCAATCGATAAGAACCGCCATCCTCTATATATGGTAAGATGCGGCTAAACTTGAAATTGCTATTCATCATTGGTTGAAAAATTGGAAAATAAAGCACAGAAAAGCATCTAAAAATAATGTTTCCAATAAGTACGAACTGTTTTCAATACGCTTGAATATTATATTCAATCCTCATTCTTAATGCACAAGCAACGGTGGTGCACTGGTAAGGCGCGCGACTTTCACTCGGAGGTCCCGCGTTCGGTTCCAGTGATGCCGAGTGGACGATGTGGTTTCACGCAGGTTCCCCGTTGACTTGACGTTTTACTTGTTTTTCATTTAGATTTTTGTTTTATTGGGTATACGATTCTCAATATAAAGACATAAAGCGTTTTGCAAATCAGGTTTGCAATATTGTGCAATTTAAATACCATGTCGGATTTTAAGAAAAAAACATCTTGCAAATTTCTCGTTCTGCTTTCACTCCATTCCTTATTTTTCTGAATTTATCTCACCTGTCTCACGAACACCATCTAACTCTCAATCAACCAATTTATTTATCGTCAGAGCTGATATGACCTTCAGGATGTTGAAATAATACGACGCCTGAGACAAATAAAAGAGAGAAACGAAAAGAGGGAAGAAACATAACAATGAAAGCACAGGAAAAGGGATTTTTTCAGTGAGTAAACACAACCGATAAAGAGAGATGTATACATTTGGAGTTGAAAGTTGAAATATTTCACTCTCAATTTATTGTTAATTGTTTTTACCAAATGGAGACGGCATTTTAAAAGGTAGAATGCAACGCATATTTCAAACACTTCTATTCCAACGGATTAAATAAGAAAGAAAGAATGGAAGTGGGGAAGAAAACTATCAATAAATAAAGTTACGTGGAATGAAAAGTGAAATCACACATTCCGTCATGATCAAAACAGTAAATGCAAAACAAAACAAATAAAGTATAAACGTAACCATATAATAACCATATAATTAAATTATTCTGTAGGTGTACAACCAGATTCTTACTTATTTCTGGACATCAGTGGAAATCAGCTTTAATCTCTGAAGCGTTTTGTAGATTTAATACGACGATCGTCTTGGAAGTAGTTTTAGTTAACATATCATGTCAACAATAAACAATAATTCCGCAATTATTAGTGTTCATTCGAATTCCTTTTAGACAAAATCTTGTTTCTATCATAAATTCCATATTTTTTCTGTTCAAGTTTTTACCCAACTGGAGTACGTTTTCAAAGGCAAATATAATTCAATATACATCTTTTGTAAGTTGCTTTAAAATTATGTTTTATCAAAGGTGCATATGCTTAAAGGAATACTCGTCTTAAAAACTTGATAAAAATAATATAAAATCATGGGAATAGAGTAAAATGAAATGTAAATGAGATCTTGATAATAAGGTGAATTACAACAATCCACTTCATACCAAAACAAAGTTAGCATAGGATCCAACTGTCCTAATGCAATAGTAGTAGTATTTCACACCTTGGTAACTATGCTGTCTGATTTGTTTTCATTCCGGCCCATAAGTAGCATTCATTTATTTCATGACACTGTTAATTACCGTGACAACAAACCTTTCATGATATATAAGTAAACATCAAGCTGTAAAAAGGAGATCGTGCAGTTCGTTCTATGTTGCAAGTCCAAACACTCTGCAACCATGACCATACTAAATCGGATCTGATTGCTAACAAACTTATGATTCTTCTCCTCTCTATGTTCGTTTGTTTTATCCTAAGTAGGCAATGTGGAACGAAGACAGCATTAAACAAGACAATAAAGCAATATTTGCTTCTTCTTTAACCTCTTTCCTTCGCCCTTTTCTATTTTTTTTTTAATTTTTATTTCTTTTTCTGCTTCACTTGTCCGTCCTTTTCTTCCTCCTCCCATTATTTGCTTTCCATATCACTTATACAATCATATGATGATGGGAGGTATAACAACAAAATTGTGAAAACGCGCATAAACATTAACACAAAGACAAGCAAATCCCCCCAACACAGAAAAAAATCCAAAATCAAACGCTCAATTTTTTCATACTTTTTCACATTTTAAACACTGGAAAAAGAGACATAAACAAAAGTAGAAAGATAAAGAAAGTTAGAGAAATAGATGCAAACAAAAATTTAAGCTTTTTCGTCTCCATCGGGGTTCGAACCCGAGTCTGTCGCGTAAGAGGCGACCGTGCTAACCACTACACCACGGGAACATATATTACGAATTTCCGAATTTTACTATAATTGTATGTTAGTTTTTAGGAGAACACGCATTACACGATATATAATGTTAAATGTTTGTGTGTGGTTTCCTCCAAATAGTCTATGCATGTATGCTTAAGCATTACTATTTCTACAAGTTTAGTGAAGGAAAAACAATAGAAAATCACTCTTATAAAGAAACCTTCGGTAAGAGTATGTCGGGATTAATGAAGAAATAATAATTAAGAAAAAAAAAACTATACCGTTATTTCCTTTAATATCTAATTATATGTTATCCCAAACTTTGATATGAAATTACAAGCATTTCTATATTCTTTTATTGACTCTTCCCAAAACATCAGTCTTTCCCTAAAATGTCCAATAGTAATATAATCAGATTCATACTTATTTCTGAACATCAGTGGAAATCAGCTTCAAACTTCGAAGTGTTTGGTAGATTTAATTCATGACCTTGAATGTAGGTCTATTTAACACTCCATGTCAACGATTAACAATAGATTTCGCAATTATTGCTTATAATGTTTCCATTGTTGAGAAACATTTTGATTATTATCATTTTCTTTCAGAAAGGAATTAACAGTGTCTTTCTCTCTATATAAATATATGTATATTCAATTTTCTCGTTCTCTTTATCGGTTTCTGTATCTCTCTCTCTCTCTCTCTCTCTCTCTCTCTCTCTCTCTCTCTCTCTCTCTCTCTCTCTCTCTCTCTCTCTCTCTCTCTCTCTCTCTACCTGTGTGTATGTGCCTCTCCCTCTTTGCTTACGATGAATATGATATAATGTTGAAGAAGAAACTTAAATGGACTTGATTTTAGTGCATCCGGTGGGAATACTGTTCACTCTTTTCCAGAATCATTGTGTCCTTTTCAGCAAAATGAATCTGTTTGGGAGTGTTTCTCTTTTCAATCCCTCTTTCTCTACATCTATTTTTCTTTCCACTTCACACACACACACTCTCACTCACTCACTCACTCACTCTCTCTCTCTCTCTCTCTCTCTCTCTCTCTCTCTCTCTCTCTCTCTCTCTCTCTCTCTCTCTCTCTCTCTCACTCCCCATCTCTTACTGATGTTATAACCATATTTAGAATCTATTCGTTGGCTTCAGTTCTTACTGTGATGCACTTGTTGGGAGTCTTAACCTTCATTTGATATGTTTGTTATTTATTTAATTACATTTTAACGATGCTTATCTTCCAATTTACGTCACCATGCAAGTATGAAAATACTTTTGAACTCAAGGTCCAAAATAGCCAACGACAACTGATAAAAGCATGAGAGAGAGGGGTGGGCGGGGGGGGATTCAATACTATTGTTATCAGTGATGCATGCATATTCTATATCATTGCTGATTTGATTACTTTACTATCATAACAGATTCATAATTTAAAACTATTGCATAATCCTTTATCTTTATATTATCATCTTTGTTACTTTTGCCTTATTATTAGAATCATTGTCATCCCTATATATTTAGTCATTAGTTGTAGTATCAGTGGCATTTGTTTATCGTCATGACAGTCATTGTCATTATAAAAATACATGGAGGGGAAAATAACCTAATCCGAGAAGGCCTGCTTCCAATATCATTATACAAACTTACGGTTCGGAATAGACTAGCTAAGTAAATGAGATGAATAAACAAATAAACACATAAGATATGTAGAAACAACACCCCCCCCCAAAAAAAAAAAAAAATAATAATAATTCTATGTTTAATAATTTCTTCTACACTTTTCTTTGCAAGTCTCCGTGGTGTAACGGTTAACGCAGCCGCCTCTGAAGCGGGAATACCGGGTTCGACTCCCGGCGGAGACAAATTACATACCTCTTTTATCGTCATTTATTGTTGCATGATTTTTAACCTTATTAAGACGATGTGATGATTTTGTAAACATCACTTGTTATTATTGTTTTTTGATTATTACTAAAATTATGCATGGTGTCTGGAATTCAGAGAAAGAGAGAGAGAGAGAGAGAGAGAGAGAGAGAGAGAGAGAGAGAGAGAGAGAGAGAGAGAGAGAGAGAGAGAGAGAGAGAGAGAGAGAGAGAGGAAAGAGGGGGAAGAGGCAGAGAAAATGGAGTAAAGGAAATCAGAGAGAGAGTAAGAAAGAGAGAGAGAGGGGATATATGTACATATGGCTAACGTTTGGATGTATGTTCTATCGGTCCACCCAATGAATATTCATATGTACGGACATGCAGATGCGCAGAAATAAAGGCACCTCAGTTTCCTTATCTGGCAGATACACATCTAAGTATCCATCTGCCCGGTCGATATGCATTTCTAGACTGATGGGTATGCATTTTTTATGTGTATATAGATGTCCGTATAATGAATATTCATTGAGTCGGACCTCGTATAATTTTGACAAACTGGCTGCTTTCATTATCATTTCTAGAACATTATTGTCTCTATAATTGTTATCATTAGTATTGTACTTATTATAATTTTTTTTGTTATTATGGTTTTAATTATCACCATTATTATCATGAATTTCATCATTATCATATAAAGTCATCGTTTGAACCTACTGGTGTGTTATGTTTACGGGATGTAGGCCTATGAATCGCGGCGATTTCTCAAGTATGATTCATAACAATAGGTCATATCATGGTTCTCATACTTTTCAATAAATATACTACGAAATAAAGTTCAGGAAAGTCTTATTTGCTTTTCAGTCAAATTATAATGACCTGCCTTTACAGTAATTACGGTTTTTAGTGTGTGTGTATTTACATTCTTCTATCTAGTATCATGCTTATGACAGAAATGTCAAGCGTGTCTAGTGCAAATGCTGTTATATTATATTTTGTTGTTTTTTATACGAATTTTACATTCATTTCAATATTTATTTCAATGGGTGTTAAACACATGTACATGTCCTTTCAGTAAAATAAATGCAGACGTTCTGTGTGTGTGAGAGAGAGAGAAAGAGAAAGAGAGAGAGAGTCCACAACTCTCATTTTCTCTACTCTCTATTCATCTGTGTGTTTGTGCCTCTCATGTAACCTCTCATGTAACTGGTGTATTTTACTGGCAATGAGAATACTCCCAATGCAATAGGTGTCCTTGGTGCTAACAACCCGTGTGCAACAGCGGTTGATTGACAAGCGACACTCCCATTCGTGTCAATATTGATCGCCGTTGCTGTAAAGATTCGTTTTTAGTTGTAAAAAAGAAAATGGTACGGACTTAATCTGACTATATTCACTTTTATTTTTATAATTTTCTCCTTAGCGAATTGAATCTGTATGTCTGTCTGTCTCTCTCCTCCCCTCTATTTTTTTTCCCTCCATCTTCACCTCTCTCTCTCTCTTTCTCTATCTATCTCTTCCCACCTCCCACCCACACACAAACACACACACACGTGGATAGGGGATGTGAAACGAACACTTCCAAAGTATAGTCGTAAAAGGCGACTGTGAGGACCCTGTGTGTGTGTGTGTGTGTGTGTGTGTGTTTGCTATGAATTGAATTACATTTGCAGGACGATTATCTTTCTTTATATCAACATACAAGTATTAAAATCATTATAAACTGAAGGTTAAAAAGAACCAAGGTACCGGATATCAGAATGAACACCGTTTCTTGATAAAGGCAAACAGTAGATACGAAACGTTTCAATTCAGCAAGGAATGCAAGAGGCAAATGCGTCAACGGACGAATTTCTTACTGGATTTTATTAGTCCACATAATCTGAAGGAACTAATGTCCGCAATACAAACAAACGGCCTGTTTGATTAGGTTGCGCGAGGCCTGACCCACTGAATATACGATCATATGCACAGATGGAATTGCAGATTTGTCTATCTGTTTGATAGATATACATTCATTTATAAATCTGTCCGGCAGATTTCCAGACTGATAATAGGCCTTTATTTGTGTGTATATGCATGTCCGTATAACGAATGTTTATTGGGTCGGGCCTCGCGCAGTTTGACACACCCGCCGAAGGTCACAAGAAGGCGCGTTTCCTCTGACCAAAGGAGAAAGTTAATGCAGCGAACAGGGTTGGTTTATAGAAGTATCACAAATTAAACGAAGTATGAAACTACTAAAACACAAGCTCAGGGTGAAAGGGCGTAGATGTAAGTGAAATTATTGCAGTCGTTCAAAGTGAATTTTTCAGGAGGCTAGGGAAGGTTAAAACAATTGAGCAGAAATTTCCAGGATATCAGAATGGGAAGCAAACTATAAAAAAGAAATAGTATAACACACAGACTAGACTACCTGCATATAAGCCTTTTCAGGCGTGATCATGGTCCTGGCCAAAACATGATGACAATAGTACTAATGGCGATGAAATAATGAAAAGGATACGCTAATGGCAGCAGCAGTCTTGATAATTATTCTTGCGGCTCATTCCTGAAACTTACGATACATTATGATTGTATAAAGGTTCGAGAGGGAAAAATATTCAGTAATCTGCACAAATATGATTTGCGTTATTTCTTAAAGCTGTTCCTTCATTGATATACTTTATAAATCTATCTCCATCTTTCTTTCTTTCCTTTTCGTTATTTGTCTGTCTATCAAACCTCATGTTTCGATTCATCACTTCACCAACTATTTGCATATTTTATCAAAATCTAATTTTTAATGTTTACCTCTCTCTCTATTGATCGATTCACCCAATTTTTTTCCCTTTTTGCCCCTTTCCATATTCTATTCCGTTATTTATCTTCTGTCTCCGTTTTTCCGCTTCCTTCTTCCTGGTTATTTATGTCGCTGTATATTGTAATTCTTGTACTTTTACTGTTATCTTATAACTATTTTCATTAGTTTCATAATTACAAAGGCCAATATCTGTATTTTCATTAATGAGGGAATTAAGGGGATTGCTGTCATTACCATCGTTACCGTTTCATTACAGTTTCACCATCGTAATCGTCATCCATATCATTATCATTACGTTCATTATAGAGCATCCAAATTGTCAACATCAGTATAACTGATTTCATTACAAAACTACTATCGTTATTCATATCATCAACACTACCATTATTGGCATTATTACTACTGAAATTATTTTTACTTTCATTATCATCATAAGTATTTATACGTTTATTATCATGATAAAAAATGTCCAAAAATGATCTAGGGACAAAATAGTGCAATAAGATGCTATTTTTTTTATCATTTTCCTTTATTTCATCAACGAGAGTTTTGTTGTTTTGGTTTTTATCTTCATTGTCATTAATGTTATTATCATTTCTTTGTTACTATTTTTATTCTCATCATTATATCACTATCATCACAATTGTTATCTTAGCGTTATATATTATTATTATTATCATCATCATAATTATCATTGTCCTTAAAATATTTTGCCATTATCATTATTACCAGTTTCATTGTCATTGTTGTTATTATTATTACCAGTTTCATTTTCATTATTATTATTATTATAACTATTTCTACTACAGCTATTATTTTCTTCCTACATAGCAGGTGTTATTTCTATTATCAACATCACTTTTCCATATCATCATCACACTAAAAGAGATTATGGAGCATAATTCTATTCACAGCACTTTTTTTTCTAAGAACAAATGTGAGAAAAAAAAAACTTATTATATGGAGCAGAGCATGGTTTCGATCCACGGTCCTCCGGGTTATGAGCCCGGCGCGCTTCCACTGCGCTACCCTGCTTCTAGGCATTTCTTTCATATTATTGAATATTAATTAATGAATGTTATTAATCGCCTTCCATCTTCAATTCAAGTAAATTTCTTTGTTGCAAATGATTGTATTTTCCGGTACCCTATTTGTTTAAAAACATTTAAGCAGACCTATATTGTGATTTATTTCAATGTATTCCGCAGTCCATTTTTTTCGATAGGTCTAAAGAACTTTTACATAAAAACAACATTGCGAACTATCGGAAAAAAACGGAAAAATTACATTATTTTTCTAATTTCAATCATCTATTCAGTATATTTTCAAGATTTGATACGACCCATGGTTATTTTGGGGGTTTTACATATCTTAGTCCGTGAAAGAAAATAAAACTGCTCACCGTTACATCACACACCTTCTGCTTCATGCTTGCTTGGACTTTGCCTCCAAGTACACCAGGTAGATATGTAAAACTATCAATAGGATTTGCTTTGTAGTGGTTCTCTCCTCGAGAGACTGATCTAGTTTCATTTCTAAAGAAATTGAAGAGGCTCGATAGAGACAGCGCCATGTCGGTACAAGTTTGTTTAGAACTGAAAATTGGTTTCCATGGAAACGTGACGTAATGGCTTGAGGACTCTTAAAATTCGATCCAGAATGACTGATTATTGAGATATCTTTATTAACATTATCCTTGTTATTATTACTAAAGCTATCGTCCTAATCATAATCACTTATGCTATCACTTTTATCATTGTTATCATTATCATTATTATGCCTCATGTTCAGAATACATCTGGCCTAAGATATGGTTAATGATTAACATATCTTGAAGAAATACTGATGTGTACCTGAACCACTCTGCTTCATGTGACAAACGATTGGTGTAATTTGTGTTCTTGGACAGAGCGAATTTGCAATTTACAATCCTCCCCGAACTGCCATATCTGCGCCGCCATTTTTCTATTGCACAGAACCCGGATGTTGCATCATGTTTCCTGCAGCAATCCCGCGCCGAGACGCTTTCATGTGCATTTCTTAGCATCAGCCTCCTTTCCATCATCCTTACAACTGTTATCATCCTAAGGCTTAATGATCTTGAACATTTGTTCCGCAGGAGAGAAGGGCGGAGAAGCGGGAGGGAAAAGCTAAGATGTATCGGCATCAACTACTACAACTGTCATCATTGATTTCCTCTTTCCCAGAAGCGTTGCTCGTATTAGCGTCGCCATCATCACAGTTCCATATCAACATCACATTAAAAGCTTGCTGCAAACTACAATTCATCCTCATTTCATTCACGTCGAGACTTTTCTCTATTAAAAGGAAGAATAAAAAATGCCTATTTGGGGCAGAGCGTGGTTTCGATCCGCGGTCCTCCGGGTCATGAGCCCGGCGCGCTTCAGTGTTGTCTTAATAAAATGGCTTCCAAACTTTAAACTTGCGGCCTCTCCCACAAACCTACGATACATTTATTTTCTTTTAAAGGCACGAAAGAGAAAGATATTCAGTAATCTGTACAAATTTTAGTTATATTTTTCTATAAAGCTATTTTATTGATATTCTTTGTAAATTTATATCTCTGTCTTTCTTTCTGTCCTTCTGTCTCACCTTCTATCAGATCGCAATTTGCTGATATTCATCCTTTTTAGAATCTAACTCCTAATGTCCACCTGTCTATCTCATCATCGATTTGTTTTTAAATGTGCTTCCCTTTTTCTGATTCTCTTCTTCCCACTTTCCTATTGCCTGCGTTTCTTCCCGTTTTCTTCTTCCTGATTCTTTGTTATCTTAGTTATGCTTATCATTTTATGGCTACACAATTAGGGCTAATAGCATATGTATTTCCATTATTGAGGTAATTAAGGTGATTGCCGCCATAATAATCGCTACCGTTTCATTGTCAAGCCATCGTGATTATAATCATCATTACGTTCATTACACAGCATCCCAATTCTCATTATCGGTATGAGTAATTCCATCACTACTTTCGTTATTTACTTTATCCTCATCATTATTATTGTCATTATCACTACTGAAATCATTGTTACTTCCATTACCAAGATTTATATAATTATTATTATGCAGTTGTAAAATAGGGCAATGAGATCGCTATTTCTTATCACCGTTATCTCCCGTTATCTTATCAACGAGGGTTTTGTTATCTCCCTCACCGTCATCTTCATAAATATCACCATTATTATCTCATTATTATTATTTTCATTCTCATTCTCATTATATATCATCACTATTTTTATTCTTAGCATTATCTATTTTCATCAACATTATCATTATATCATTATTATCATTTTCATTATTACTACTGTCATGTTTATAAGCTTTATTGCCATTATTATGAGTATCAATATTATTACTACTACTATTATCATTTACTGCCTACTTCTCAGGAGAATTATCATTATCATTATGAAGCCTCATGCCTAAGGTAATGCCATTGATTAAGGGCCATTTAAATACCGAGGAAGTGTGTCCGAACGGCTGTGCTTCTCGCAACGATCGACCAACAGAAACGGTGTTCTCGGTCGGAGCGAATTTGCGAGAATGTTTAGAGGAGAATCAGCCTTTGGAGCAGCGTCGGAGGGGCGCAGGGCGGCCTTTATTGAGATAATTAACGTGATTGTTATCATTATTACTCTATTTCTATTTCTTAAACAATGTTATCTATCTATGTATCTTTCTTTCCTTCCTTCGGTCTGTCTGTCTATATCCATTCTCATCTTTCTAAATATCACTATATGAACTATGTGCATTTATATTCTTCCTATTTTCCCTTTGTCTCCGTTTATTCCATTTTTCTTCTTTATGGTATAAATGTAATTTTCATTATCTCTAAGTTAATAAGCGCTACATCGTGATGATCACCATTACCATTAGCATTAATTGCATTTTATTATAGTATTACAGTTGCCATTAGTATGATTAATCCTATTACAAGTAATACCACTACTATTGCCATAATCATTATTACGTCCATTATCATTATCATTATTTATAAGTATTTTATTATCCCGAATGGCAGAACACTTATTTAAACGCTGGCAAATTTTACAGTATTATCGCTATATGTGTTATCATCATTCTCCTTTACTTTAATATCTACGACAGTTATTATTGTCATTTTCATCATCAATGCCATTAGTACCATCTTTATTACCGTTCCTATTATTGTTATTAACATTATAATTATCATTGTCATAATTATACTGCCAATGTTATTCTAAGCATTGGCATTATCATAAATACCATCACTGTTATTAACCTTATTATTTTTATTATCATTATTATCACCAGTAATATCATTATTATTATTTTTAATCATTATCAACTTTATTTTTATTGTTATTGTTAATATTATTATCGTTACTGATTTCATTATTATTATTATCATTTGCATTATTATCATCATTATTATTATTACTATTATTTATTATTAGCCTTACTTCTACTACTGCTTCTATTATCAGTTATCCCTATTCCATATGATCACAGATTACAATCTAACAAGACTCATTGACAACGCTTCTCTTCTATGAAAATAAAAGTAAAAAGAAATATGTATATATTTTTATTAGATAAATAAGAATAAAATAAAATATTTTTGTATTTGGAGCAGAGCATGGTTTCGATCCACGGTCCTCCGGGTTATGAGCCCGGCGCGCTTCCACTGCGCTACCCTGCTAAGTGAATGAATTTGCTAAGTATAGTCTATTTATATCTTGATTTTTAATATCTGTCATAACTGCTAAAACTATTACGCTTTCACTGTTATTATAACTATTGTAGGTATTATCATTATTATCCATGTTATTATGAACGTTTTTGTTTAAATATAATGGGTTCTAAACTTTTACCACTTTTACCACTGGCCCCTTTCTCAAACCTACGATATATATATATATACACACACATATATATATATATATATATATATATATATATATATATATATATATATATATATACACACACACATACATATATATATACATTTTTTAAAGGTACGAAAAAAAAATATTCAGTAATCTACACAAATTTACATTACTTACATTGTTTCTTAAAGCTATGACTTTATTGATATTTTTTATAGTTTTATATCTCTGTCTTTCCTTCCGTCTTTCTATCTGATTCAACGTCTATTCAGTTTCATATTATTGCCAATATTCCCCATTTCTTTAGAATCTAACTTCTAATGTCTACCTCTCTCTCTCTCTCTTCGGCGTATTTCAATGTGCTTCCCTTTTCCTGATTCTCTTCTTCCCCTTTTCCTATTGCCTCCGAGTCTTCCCGTTTTCTTCTTCCTGATTCTTTATGTTGCTGATGTATTGTAATTCTTGTACTTTTATTATCTTAGTTATGACCATCATTATCATTATTTCATAGTTACACAACTAAGGCTAATATCATCTGTATTTTCATTGTTGAGGTAATTAAAGTGATTGCTGTCATTACCGTTTGATTATTATCAAGCCATCGTGATTATCATCATCATTACCATTACGTTCTTTATATAGCATCACAACTGTAATTATACAGTTACAATTGTTAATTAATTTTCCCTTTCATTGTCAACGTAATAATTTATCTATCATTATCATACAGTTGCAAAATAGTGCAATAATATTGCTATTTTGAATCATCTTCATCCCCGTTTTTTATCAACGAAGGTTTGTTCTTTTTATTCTCTTCCTCACCATCAAATATCATCATGTACATTATTATCATCATTGTTATAATCTTTAGCATTTCTACTACTATTACTTTTATAATTGACTTCATATTTCACCTGGACGTTGTTCGTATTATCATTATCATGCCTATTCCATATCATAAAGAAGAAGAAAAAATAGTTAAGCATAAATGCTCTTCGGGATAAAGGTTTGTGCGCCGATGAAGATACAGGCGAGAGATTACGTGAATTATGCTTGCATTGAGAGAGGGATTGAGAAGAGGAGAGGGCGAGAAGAGAGAGAAAGAGAGATTATTGTTTTCAATCACGTATACATAATCTATATTAATGTTGATTTGATTCCTCATATTATTATGGTAAGAGCACAATTATATATTCTAAAATCTTTGTTATATTTGTTGTTGTTCTTATGATAAATCCTCTTTCTCATTGTTACTATTATCTTTATAATCAGCTTTATCCTTTTCTTATCAGTAACAAAATCATTATCCTTTTTATATCGTTCTTACTAATGGTGGCATTCGTTCATTGTTGCTACTTTTATTATCATTTTTAGAACATGTTATTATTGCAATTATCATTACCATTATAATAATCATTATTTTATATAGTTATACTATTATCATCATTATCATTGTTAATAGTACTACTATCATTATTATTTCCATTGTTGTTTTCTAACTATTATTATCATCGTTGATTTATCATTGTTATTATTATCGTTGTTGATTATAAAAATAACAATTATCATTATCAAAGTTATTGTTATGTAAAGGGATCTTTTGAATAAACTTGTGTGTTATGAATGTGAGATGTAGGCTTGCAAATTATAGCTTTTTCTACACGACTACAATTCACTCTCTTGTTCATGATGAATATAATTGTTTATATAAATGGACTTCATGAATACATAGTTCGTAATGTATCTTATCATCAATAAGAACATTAAAAATGATAGGCCTACTTAGCGTTAAAGATCCCCGTGTAGTTGATTGGCAAGCGACAATCGTTAATATCACTGTTTTTTTCTCTCTCTATATATATAAATATATGAATATCTCATCTTCTCGTTTTCTTTATCTGTTTCTGTATTTCTCTTTCTCTTCCTGTCGCCTCTCTCTCTCCGCACTACTTTTTTTCTCCAGCTATCTCTTACCCTACGTGTGTGTGTATGTGCATCTCCCTTTTTGCTTACGATAAATATAATATCTTGCTGAAGAAGAAACGTATATGGACTAGATTTTATTGTTTCCTTCGGGAATAGATACTGTGTTCACTTTTATTTCCAATATCATTGTGTCCTTCCCAGCAAAATTAATCTGTTTCTGGGAGTGTTTCTCCTTTCAATCCCTCTCTTTCTCTGCACCTCTTTTTCTTTCCACCCCCCCCTCTCTCTCTCACTCTCTCATCTTTTGCTGATGTTATAACCATATTTATAATCTGTTCGTGGGATTTAATTCTTTCTGTGTTACATTTGTATGGAGTCAACCTTCATTTGATATGTTTGTTATTTATTTAATTACATCTTCACGGTGTTTATCTGCCATAGTCTTATTTTCCATGCAAGTATTGAAATAATTTTAAAGTCAAGGTCAAAAGCAGCCAACGTCAATGGATAAGAGCATGAGAGAGAGAGAGAGAGAGAGAGAGAGAGAGAGAGAGAGAGAGAGATTATTGTTATCAATGATGTATGTATATTCTATATCATTTTTGTTTTGATTACTTCTATTGTTAAAGTAAAAACAGATATATAGTCTTAATCCATTACAAAATTACTTATCATTATATTATTATCGCTGTTACTCTTGTCTTATTATCAGAATCTTTATCATTATCAACTTACAGATTTCTTTGTCGTTATCAAAATCATCACCATCGCTATATTTTTTTTATCATTAATTGCCGTATTAGTGGCATTTGTTTATCGCCATAACAGTCATTGTCATTATTAAAACACTTGGGGGAAAATAACCTAATCCGAGAAAGGCTGCTTCCAGTATCATCATTATGCAAACTTACGGGAAGGAATAGACTAACAGAGGAAGATAGAAGGATAAACAAAGAAACAAACAAACCTTCAAGATATATATAAACAACCCTCACCTCCCAAAAAATCCTTCTGCAGCTGATTATTTCTTCTCCGCTCTCTCTCTCTAAGTCTCTGCGGTGTAACGTTAACGCATTCTAAAATCTTTGCTGGATTTTCTTTTATTATATTTCCTAACTGTAGTTATCATGAGCAATCCTCTTTCTTGTTATTACTATCATAGTTATTATCAACATTATCCTTTTCTTATCGGTAATAAAATCATTATCATTGTTATATTATTCTCATCATTGGTGGCGTTTGGTCATTGTTCCAATTTTTATCCTCATTTTTAGAATATGTCATTATTGCAGTTATCATTACCATTATTATTTTATATATTTTAACTATTACCATTATTATTTTCACTGTCAACATTATTACTATCATTATTATTATTTATTTTCTTGATAATGAAAATAACAAATATCATTATCATCATGATTGCCATGTAAAGATTGTTATTGTTATGTAAATCATTGTTATCTTTTGAGTAAAATAGTGTCTTATTAATATGAGATGTAGGCTTGAATATAATTGTTAGTATACATGGACTTCATGAACATACAGGTTGTAATGTATTTTATCATCAATAAGAACATTCATAAGGATAGGCCTACTTCGTGTTCAAGATCCCTGTATAGTTGATTGACAATCGTTCATTTTCTATCATTTGTGTCTAATTCCCTTGCAGTCGCTGTAGTATTTTTTGGTTTTGTTGTGTTTTGTTTTGCTTTAAGGGCAAAATGTACGCAGGCTATATGACAGTATTTCCATTGATGATATTGATTTTGATAATTAATATCACTGTTTTTTTTCCAGAAGAAAATGAATAGTCCTTATGTGTCTACCTCTCTCGCACTCTCCACCTTTCTCTCTCTATATAGAAATATATGTATATCTCATTCTCTCGTTTTCTTCATCTGTTTCTGTATCTCTCTTTCTCTGTCTAACGCCTCTCTCTCTCTCTCCGGGGGCCCGCTCCTCTCTCTCTCTCTACTCCTCTCTCTTTTTCTCCATCTCTCTCTCTCTCTCTACCTGTGTGTATGTGCCTCTCCCTCTTTGCTTACGGTAAATATGATAAGGTGTTGAAGAAGAATATGGACTAGATTTTATTGGTTCCGTTGGGAATAGATACTGTGTTCAATCTTATTTCCAATATCATTGTCCTTTTCAGCAAAATGAATATGTGTCTGAGCGTGTCTCTCTATTCACCCCCCCCCCCTTTCTCTGCATCTCCTTTTCTTTCTAATTCTCCACCCCCCTCTCTCTCTCCCTCTTTCAGTCACGCTCTCGTTCCATAGTTAAAATCTATTCGTGAGCTTTAAACTTACTGTATTACATTTGTAGGGAGTCTTAACCTTCACTTGTTTCTTATCTAAATACATTTTCACGATGCTTATCTTCCATTGCCTTATGTCACCATGCAAGTATGAAAATAATTTTAAAAATCAAGGTAAAAAATATCCAACGATAATGGATAAAAAAACATGAGAGAGAGAGAATTTGTTTACCAGCCATAAGTCATTGTCATTATATATATATATATATATATATATATATATATATATATATAAACAAAAAAACACACAAGGGTGAAAAATAACCTAATCAGAGAAAGCCTGCTTCCAGTATCATCATTATGCAAACTTACGGGAAGGAATGGATTAACAACGGAAATGAGATTAATCAACAAATAGATAAACAAACTTATAAGGTATATTTAAACAAAAAAGACAAACACCCTTATCTGGATAATTATTTTTTTCTAAAACCAATATTTGCAAGTCTCCGTGGTGTAACGGTCAACGCAGCCGCCTCTAAAGCGGGAATACCGGGTTCGACTCCCGGCGGAGACAATTTCAGATTATCTTTTATCTAGTTATTTATTGTTGCTATATGACTTTAAACCTTATTAAGACGATGAATATGTTAACATCACTTGTTGTAATTGGTATTTGGTTTATCATTACTTCTACCATTGTTATTACTAAAATCATAACAGTAGGGAAAGAGAAAGTGGGAATAAAGGGAAGAGGGAGATGAAATTCAGAGAGAGAGAGAGAGATGGAACATGGGGACGAGGCAGACAAAATGGAGTCAGGGAAATCAGAGAAAGAGAGAGGGAATGTATGTATGTACGTAAGTATAATGTATGGACGTACATTCTATCGCCAGTTTCTTAAATCATTTTAATTATAATCATTATCATAAAGAATTTCATCATCATTATCAAATGAAGTGATCGTTTGAACCTACTGGTGCGTTATGCTTATGGGATGTAGGCTTATGATTCATGGCGGTTTTTATAGTATGTTTCACAACAGAAGGTTATATCTTGGTTCGCAGACTTTTCAATATAAGTGTGTACTACGAAACAGAGTTCAGGGAAGTCTTTGTTTACCTTTCATTCATTATGATGACTTGCCTTTACAGCAATTGCGATTTCTAGTGTGTACGTGTATATGTTTTTCTTTCATCTAGTATCAAACGTGTCTAATTCCTTTGTAGTTGCTGTTTTTCTTTCTTTCTTTCTTTCTTTCTTTCTTTCTTTCTTATATAGATAATTTTTTTTAGACGAATTTTACTTAAACTAGTCATTACAGGCTACTATAAGGACCCTGACCAACCCGCCCTATATCTGTATAAATATATATATATATATATATATATACATATATATATATATATATATGTGTGTGTGTGTGTGTGTGTGTGTGTGTGTGTGTGTGTGTGTGTGTGTGTGTATGTATATATATATATATATATATATATATATATATATATATATATATATATATATATATAACATATATCGGTGTGTGTGTGTGTATCTGTGTAATATGAATTTAATTACATTTGTAAGACGCTTATCTTTCATTCTCTTTATCAGTATGCAAGTATTAAAACCATTACAAGTTAAGGTTAATATAGATGAGGCTTTACATGAAACAGCCACTGACGCATAAGAACTGAGTGTATAAAAATATATTCATAACCCGCCGAACGTTTTAATGCTATTGATGCTGTTGTTTTCATCGTTGAGTTGCTTATCATTATGTTATTAACAATAC
>NC_091581.1:8694902-8699902 GCF_042767895.1 Penaeus vannamei
GGGTGACGTGCATTCGGTCGTTTTATTTTTATTTTATTTATTTATCTATTTTATTTATCATTATTATTATTTTTTTTTCCATTCTAAGAAAAAAGGATTCCTTGTGTCTAATATAATGTTGTTGGCATCACAGAATTCTGAATCTGAAATGAGGTAAATTACGAATGAGTCCGCAAGTAATGACAGTAATAATGATGTTAATTATTACTATAATACCAACGATAAAGGTAATAATAACAGTGATGATAACGATGACAATGACCGTAGTGATGATGATGATGATAAAAACATTTTCTCTCTCCCGTGAAACTGAGAGGAAATCCCCATTCCATTCAAAAACCATATCTATTTGTTTACTAATTCTGAGCCAATACTCAGTTTCTTTAACAACATCTGTCCCTTAAAATAATAATCACCGTTGTGTTACGCCCTTCTCTTTCTCTCTCTCTCTCCATCTCTCTCTCTCTCTCTCTCTCTCTCTCTCTCTCTCTCTCTCTCTCTCTCTCTCTCTCTCTCTCTCTCTCTCTCTCTTTCTCTCTCTCTCTCTTTAGTTCTCTCTTTCTCCATCTCTCTCTGTCTTTCTCTCTCTTCTCTTCTCTTCTCTTCTCTTCTCTGCTCTTCTCTTCTCTTCTTTTCTCTTCTCTTCTCTTCTCTTCTCTTCTCTTCTCTTCTCTCCTTTTCTCTTCTCTTCTCTCTCTCTCTCTCTCTCGCTCCCTCCCTCTCTCTCTCTTATACACTATTAGAAGTACTCGCAAGTAATTTGTGTCATCGTGTTGCTGATCATGCTTCTGTTTGAAATAAGTATAAATCTTATCTAAATACAAAGTATAAATGCAATGATATTTCGTGGACAAAAAGATTGCTTAATCAACAGTAAGAAAGAAAGAGAGAGAGAGAGAAAGAGAGAGAGAGAGAGAGAGAGAGAGAGAGAGAGAGAGAGAGAGAGAGAGAGAGAGAGAGAGAGAGAGAGAGAGAGAGAGAGAGAGAGAGAGAGAGAGAGAGAGAACGAAAATATGTAAGTAGAACGTAAACGCTGTACGTACATCTCTGTTACGTTCTTTCAATCACTATAGACAAATAATTGGAAACATGAAACAAGTTTCTTTGGCAAAAGCCAGGAAATAATAACTGGTGAAAACTCTCTCTCTCTCTCTCTCTCTCTCTCTCTCTCTCATACTTCTGTTTGAAATTGATTTTAAAAATTTATTCTTTGTCGGAACTTGCGTTATAGATTGCAGGTCTTGTCTATATGTCAAGGAAAAGATCACGAAAAGAAAAAAGAAAATATATATGCATACAGCGTCCGCCGGGAATCGAACCCGGGTCTGCGGTCTTACACCACAGACGCTTTCATTGAGGGTCATTTACGAGTCTAATTATTCACAAACACTGATGCACGGACATGTTGAAGATGCATCTCTTCCTATTTCAAAAGATTTTTTTTTCTATGGATTACTTTGATTTGAATTATATATGTTATATTTCTTTTGTCTTCCTTTACGTTATTACTATTATTATTATTATTATTATTATTATTATTATTATTATTATCATAATCATCATCATCATTACTATCAATATTGTTTTTAGTATTATTATTATTATGATAATGATTATCATTATTATTATCACTATTATATTATTATCATTGTTGTTGTCTCTCTCTCCTCGCACCTATCATTTATGAGGGGTGGGGGAGACAGCGAGAAAGAGAGAGGAGGAGAGAGAGAGAGGAAGGGAGGGAGAGGGAAATGGAGGCAGATATAAACACAGATACGAATACAGAGACAGAAACAGACAGAGGGATGGACAAAGAGAGACAAAGAAAGGCATCTAGGAAAGAGAGAAAGAGAGAATGATAAACATCCCTGTAATAAAAAGCTGAAATAAGAAGAGGAAAGACGAAAAAGCCTTTTCCGAATCCTCGCTCGTTGCCTTAGGCGACCAAGAAAAATGTTTCCGTAACAATTGCTTTTGAACAGAACAAGAATTCGCGTTGCTGTCATCGGAGGCTGTAGAGGCTGCAAGAAGAGAACAATTGCGCTCATAATGATGATGATGTTAAACTTGCATTGCAAATTGTTTGAAAGCAAATTTGATTTCCACCGACATGTTCGGTGATCTGTGAATAAAACGCATCCTTTTTATTATCATCATCATCATCATCATGGTATCGTTTTTTTGTTGTTGTCTTTATCATTGGAATCAGTGATAATGTTCTGGCTGTTGATGTCATTATTGTTATTACCTTTAGGGTCATAATTATTTTATCATTTTTGTTGTTATTATACGAAAAATTGGCCTATCGTAAAATTACCAGGTCTATCTATGGGCGAATAAAGAGATGGAGGGAGGGACGCACGCACGCACACATACAGAAATTGAAACCCACACACATAAACATATGAACACACACACACACATAGATATGATATATATATGTATGTATGTATGTATGTTTGAATGTATGTACACATATACATACTATATATATATATATATATATATATATATATATATATATATATATATATATATACATATATATGTATATATATATATATATATATATATATATATATATATATATACATATACACACAATCACACACACACACACACACACGCATACGCACACATTCACACAAACAGGCGTCCATACCCAACCACATACAAACACATAGACACATGCATGTACACAAACACGCGTGCGGAAGCAAGCACACATATTTACAGAAATTGAAACACATTTCCACACCCAAAACCATAAACGCTTTTGAACAGGGCATAAATAGTCTTTAAACCGCACGTGTATTCTCCTAATCTTTGAATCAGCAGAGTCCGTTTCAACCGAGGATCGTTAAGAAGCAAATCTTCCATTTAATAATCAAACCGCATCATTCAGTGACGTTGATTTGCCTTTCCATCCAGACCCTTTGGCGCGCGAACGGCAGCGCGTCTCGGAGTCAAAGGGTTTCGCGAGAAAGCGTTGTGTCAAGACGAAACAGTCGAGGAAGGAACAAAGAAAAGGAAAGAGAGAGATGGACAAGATAAAGTTGGGAAGAGGAGTAAAGTCGCAGAGAAATAACAGGAAAGAAAATTAGTTACTTGTAGAAGGACGAATGGAAACTGAGGAGAGAGGACATAGCATGTAAACCGGCTGGAGTATCCAAGCCAACTGCTCTCTGAGAACTGAACTTTTCCTCTAAAGAACTTGCGCATAAATAGCTACGGTTTCACTTGCATCATTGCCAGGCATTGTCGATTTCAAGAAATGTGTACGAGCGTAAAGAGGAAAAATCTGATAGAATGAAATAATGATGATTGGAAGGAAACTCTAACACAGAAGAATAAACGGGCAAATAGATGGAAACTTGTGATAAGATATAGAGGAGTTGTAGAGACAAAGCGGAGGTGAAAATATGAAGGCAAACATTGCATTGAAATGGGTCGGTAAGTAGGCAAGCGTAGAGAGTGCCTTATGGATAAATAGTGTACATATATATATATATATATATATATATATATATATATATATATATATATATATTATATATATATATATATTTATATATATATATATATATGTATGTATACGAACACACACACACACACACACACACACACACACACACACACACACACACACACACACACACACATATATATATATATATATATATATATATATATATATATATATATATATATATACATATATATGTATACACACACACACACACACACACACACACACACACACACACACACACATATATATATATATATATATATATATATATATATATATATATATATATATATATATATACATATATATATATATATATAAATATATATATATATATATATATATATATATATATATATATATATGTATATATATATGTATATATATATATTCATATATATATATATATATATATATATATATATATTTATATATATATATATGTATATATATATATATATATATATATATATATTTATATATATATATATATACATATATATATATTTATGCATACATAAACATGTAAGTATATGTATATGAATATGTATATATATATATATATATATATATATATATATATGTATGTATATATATATAAATTTCTGTATATATGTGTGTGTGTGTGTGTGTGTGTGTGTTTGTGTGTGTGTGTGTGTTTGTGTGTTTGTGTGTGTGTGTGTGTGTGTGTGTGTGTGTGTGTGTGTGTGTGTGTGTGTGTGTGTGTGTTTAAGTGTATGTATGATACTGTATATGCATACCGACACTGATGAAGATGATGATACGATGATGATGATGATAATAATAATAATGATAATAATGATAACAATAATAATAATAATTATTATTATTATTATTATAATGATTATAGTAATAATGATAATGATAGAAAATGATGATAATTATAATAATAATAATGATAATAATAATAATAACAAAAATGATGATGATAATAGGAACAATAATAATAATAAAACAATAACAGTGATAATGATAATGATGTTACAATTAATAATAATAATGATAAGAGGAATGTTTGTTTATATATTTTGATATTTACTGTTATTCCAATATCCGTTTATGTTTAATTTTCTTTATTTTTCAAATCACACAAACAAAAACATGAAATGAATAGAATTAAAAGAATCAAAGAAAAAACCCAAACCAAAAATGGGCCTACGTGTGATTCCACACTTGGCATGGAACAGTCTCGAACGCGGGTCCGCAAATTGCTAGGCCACGACGTTAACCATTCCTCCATCTCGACGACTTCTTCCAAAAAAGAAAATGGCGGTGGATTTAATCTAATCATTTGTGTATCAACATATGAATGGTGAACTTGTGATGTATTTGTCTGCCTTGCATATTTTTGGCACAACTATGCCAATTCAATGAAGTGCTACAATAAAAAGCTGTAAAACAGGCCACTGGATAGATAGATAGATAGATAGAGATAGATATAGAGAGT